>NC_134975.1:2724185-2970983 GCF_965638725.1 Aptenodytes patagonicus
CCCGGTGCCCCGTGCCCTCCGTGTCCCCCCGTGTGTCCCCCCCCCCACGGAGCCCTTGTACCTGCGCATCCCCTCCACCCCCAGACCCGGGTCCCTGCAGCCCCAGGGGCCCAGTGTCCCCCCGTGGCCCTGGTCCCTGTGTCCCACCTGCCCCACCCCGTGTCGTCCCCCCCCCCCCGTGTCCCCTGTCTCTGTGCATCGGCACGTCCCTGTCCCGGGGCTGACGGAGCCATGCAGGGTGCGGTGCTGGCCCCCGCTGTGGACCACGCCGTCCCCCTCCAGCCCTCTGTGGTGGCCCCCCTGGCCCAGCAGCTCGGCCACCTGTCGCTGGGCAGCGCCGGCACGGTAAGACACCCCCCCGCCTCCCGAGCCCCCCCCCATGCCCCCTGACCCCCCCCACCTCACTGATGCCGCCGCCGCTCTCCCCAGTACGTGCCCGCTGCTGCTGCCGTCCCCGGAGCCTTCATCCCGCCGTACCCGCCGGTGCCGCCCGCCCTGCCGCTGGAGGTGAGTTCTGGGGGTCCGGGGAGGCGCAGGGGATTCGGGCGCCCAAGCTCCACTAACGCCTCCCTGCAGGACGGCAGTGCCGCCCCGAGCCACGGCCCCATCGAGTCGCCGTCGGAGCCCGGCGCCTTCCCCTACCCCTACCCCAAGTAGTGGCGGGGGGGGGGGGGGGGGGGGGCAGGGTGGCGCTGGCCTGAGGGACCCTGCACCCGCCGGCTGCCAGGAGGGGCTGTGCCGGGACCCCTGCCCAGCGCTGCCCCCCCTGCACCCCACCGCTGCCTCGGGAAGGAGCCGTGCCCCGGCCGGGGGTCCTTGAGCCTGGGGGGGTCCCTGTGCTGGGGGTCCCGCTGCTCCTGCAGCGTCTCACTGCCCCCCGGCTGGGCATCCCCCCCCTTGGAGGGCTTTTTTTTCCCTCCCGCATTTTCTAAAAAACTAAAAGAAAAAAAAGAAAAAAAAAGAAAAAAAAAAGGAAAAGAAGACAAATGCCGCCCCGGGGGGGCCGGGGGTCCCCATCCACCCCCCTCGTGCTTCCAGGGCCCGCGGCCCCGCCAGCCCCCCCCAGCCGCGGTGCCCCCCGTGCCTTCTGCTGCCCGGTCTGGCCGGTGCCCCTGGCTCGGGGACCGGGGCGGGGGGCGATGGCAGACACACCCCCCCTCCACCCCTCCCCAGGGGTCCAGTCTCCGGGCACCAGCCCCCCCGCAGGGCCGGGGGTGCTGCCCCCCCCCCCCCCGCAGCCATTCCTGCCCTCGTGGGCATGGGCCGGGGCTCTGCATGCTGCCCCCGCCCCGGCCCGGGGGGGCAGGACAAGTGCAATAATCCCACCCCCCCACGCCCCCCCCCCCCCCTTCCATGGGCGATGGGCACCCCGAGGGTCAACCAGGCACTTTAGAGTCCCCGAGCTCGGGGCTGCCGCGGCCCCGGTCCCCCCTGCGCTGCCCGCCCCCCCCCCCCCCCCCCACGCAGTGACAATCAGGGGGTTGTGGGGGGTGGGGTGGGGGGCGGCTCTTGCAACCAAAGATTGAGGGAGTCACCGGGGGGGGGGGGGGGGGGAAGCTGAGCTGCCCCAGCCCGCCCTCCCCCTGCCCCCCCCCCCCCCCCGGCTTCGCGACCCCGCGCCATGGGTCTGTCTGTCTGTCCGTCCTTCGGGGGGGGGAGGCAGTCCCCCACTTGCTTCCAGCTCTGGGGCCGGCCATGTCCCGCCACGCCAGCTCTGCCCAGGGCCTCCCGGTTCTTCCAGCCCTCCCAAGCGCAGCAGAGTCCCCAGGCCCCCCCGGGGCAGCGGGGCCCCCCGGTTTCCCCACGGTGCCGAGGGCCCCCCCCCCCCCCCAGGGCAGCAGGGACCCCCTGCCACACATCTACCTCACCCCACAGTTCAGTGCGTGCTCAGCCCAGGCCTGGGGGGGCAAGGGGCTGCGGCCCTTCGCCCCCGCCTGCGGCGACACCACCCCCCGGTTTCCAGCCATCACCCACCTCTCCTGTTGCTGCTACTGCCCGGCCCCCCCCCCCCCCCCGGGCACGGCCCCTTTGGTCGGGGGGCATGGGGCCCCCCCCCAAGGAAGGAACCAAAGAGGGAGACCCGCAGATGGCCCCCCCTGGGGGCCAGGGGGTGCTGGGACCCCCATGCTGAGCCCCCACCCCACTGCCGGGGGGGGCTGAGTGTCGGGGTCCTGCTTGCCCTGGGGGGCTTGAGCTGCAGAGGAGAAGCCAAGGCCCCCCCTGGCCCCCTCCTGCCCCCCTTTAATTTATACGTAGCGCATTTTGTACAGGTTTTTAAGTTGCTTTTTTTTAAAATCTTGAGAGGTTTCTAGTTTTGTATTTCTTCCTCCTGCTTCCGCGCTCGCCCCCCCCCCCCCCCGACAGCTCCCCCCCCGACAGCTCCCCCCCCTTCGAGGTTTTTTTGTTTTGTTTTGTTTTTAAATAAAAAGGCAAGAAAAGCAAATGCCTCTGTCGTGTGGGGAGAGGGAGGGTGGGGGGGGTGTGCAAGGGGGGGGTCCTCGCAGCCCCCCGCAGCTCAGGGTCCCCCCAGAGCATCCCCCCCTCAGCTCAGGGGTCCCTGCAGCCCCCCCATAGCCCGGGCCCCCCCGCAGCTCCCCCCAGCCCCCCGCTCCCACAGAGGGCTCAGACCAGCGTGTGTCTATCAAACGTGAATTGTTTATTCTCGAACGCGACACGCGGGGTCCTACAGCTCGTGGGGACATCAACAGGCAACGGAGAGGAGGGCTAGAGTCTGCCTTTCCTCCTTTAAACCTTATTAAAAATGAGATTGGTCCTAAAAATATAGAAAGAAATAAATTTAAATTCACAAACCTGTACATTATCAAAAAGTCACTAAAACGACACGGCTGGTTATAGAAAAGGCGGCCGGCGGGCTGGAAGGGGCCGCAGCCGGGGGGGGGACTCGATGCTCCTGGCGACGCCGCAGCCCCTGGCCGGGGGACACCGAGGCTGGAGGGGGGGGGGGCAAAGAGAAAAGGCCCCGCGCTCCCCGCCCCAGGCCCGGCAGGGGCTGCGGGGGGGGGGCGGGCGCCGGCCATGGGAGGGGCCCTTTGGGGGTGCGGGGGTAGAGGGGTGTCAAACTGGGGGGGGGCCGGGGGGGGGGGGGGGACGGGACTTCAACTGAACGAACACGAGAACGATACGGAGACTCCCGAAAACTTTCCCACGACGGAAAAAAACCTGACGGATCCGAAACATTACTAAAAAACAAACCACAAAAAAAGTTTGTTACAGCGCAGTTATTTAGATAAAATATAAATATTTATGCGTAATATAAAGTCAGTTCAAATAGACTTCAAATCCACCTCTTATTTCAAAGCAAAAAAATAAAATAAAATAAAAAGTTTCTGAGGTTATCTGATAGAAAAAAGGCTACTTTGAGAGACGGGGGGGCGGGGGGCGCGGCCGGGGCCCCCTCCTGCCCAGGTAGGTGAGTTGTTTTCAGTGCTCTGTGGGGCTGGGGGGACGCGCCCGGGCCCCCCCACAGCCCCGCCGGCTGCCGAACCCCCAGAGCGAGTACCCGTAATATCCTGGCCGGGGGAGCTGGGGGGGCCCCGGCCCCCTCCCTGACCATCCACTGCATGGGGGGGACCCGGGGCAGGGGGGGGGGACACCCCCGCCCCAGCTCGGGCCCCCACCAGCCGGGGGGGGCCCCCTCCCCACCCAGTGCAACCCGCCTGAGGCTTCAAGTCCATGTTGGGGGGGGGGGGGGGGGGGGCAGGGGGCCAGGCCACCCCCGGGGCCTGCAGTAGCGTCCCTGAGGGATCCCAGTCGGGGGCGTGGGGGCGGCCAGGACCCCGGCACAGCCCCGGGGGTCCTCGTGCCGGGGAGGGGGGACCGGGCTCTTCCTGAGACGTGGAGGCAGGGAAAGGGGCTGCCGGGGGCCCCCCCCCGCCCTCCCCAGTTTGGTCCCTGGAGCCAGGTGGGGAGGGGCCAGCACCTGCCCCGGCCGTGGGCAGGGGGTCCGAGGGCAGCGGGGGCTGCACCGGGGCCCCCCCCCCTCCCCGTAAAGTGTCTGCGCAGGCGGGGGGTCCTGGCCGGGGCGGGGGCGGCGAGGCAGGGAAGCGGGGGGGGCTAAGTCCACTTTACTGGCCGTTAATGCATGTAGACGCTGCACAGGAGTGCTCGGACACATTCACTACAAACTATTGCTATTATTAAATATTCCCAGCAGGGAGGATTCGCTTCCCTCGTTTGTTGGGGGTGGGGGGTGGGGGGGCGGGGGGGGGCTGTTTCTGTTCTTAATTAGAAAATAAAATTTAAAAGAAAGAAAGAAAAAAACACCTCTTTTTTTTTTCTTTTTGGCTTACACAGTCTGTGAGTTTGTGGTGCTGGGGGGGGGGGAAGGGGGGGGGTGTCCGGGCAGGGGGGGGGGGTGTCCGGGCAGCGGGAAGGGGCCGCCGGCGCCTGCCACGGGGCGGGGGCCCGTTCGCACCGGCCGGGGGGGCCCCCGCACGGGATCAGCAGGCAGCGAGATCAGCTCCAGAGGAGTCAGTTCTTGGGGGGCGCGGGGGGGACCCCAGCCCTGGCCGGGCGAGGGGGGGCGCCGGCCCGCCCCGCTCACGGGTTAGTAGCGTGTTTTCCCTGATAAAACTCCTCCCACCGGCTCTCGAAGAACTTGCGCATGGCATGCCCGGCCTTGCCCACGTCCGAGTCGTCCTCGTTGAAGGTCTGGCAGTTGTCAAACACCAGCATGGCGTCGGCCGCAAACTCCTCTGAGCTCGAGTACCTGTGGGCAGGAGGGCGGTCGGTGGCGGCTGGGGACCCCGCCGGCCCCTGAGGGACCCCCATCCCCAGGAGGGACCCCCATCCCACCCAGGACGCCCTCTCACCCGCCCCGCAGCAGCCGTGTGCGCATGGTGGCGAAGTCCATGGGGTTCTTGATGATCTTGCGGTAGCCAGGGACCAGGCGGGGGTTGACGGGCTCCAGGAAGGGCCAGGCATCCTCGTGTGACTCCATCTCCATCAGGATGATCCTGGGGGGGGGGGGAGGGGGGGGGCAGCAGGGTCAGGGGGAGCCCCCGGGGACATGGCCATGGCCCCCCCCATGCCCCCCGGCCCCACTCACTCGCAGAAGGTCAGGTCGCTGGGCTGGCCCCGCAGCGTCGCGCCCCTCCGCTTGGCGGGGGACAGCCCCTCGCCCGCGTAGCGGGGCACGGGCAGCCCCTCGCGGCGGCGCAAGGCCGGCCGGCGCCGTGGGCTCTCCTCCTCCTCCGTGAGGCTCCCCCCAAAGAGATGCCCCCGTTTCCGCTTCTTGCCTCGCCGGGGTGAGATGGGGTCCCGGTACTCCCCTGCCTGCAGGGAGGAGGCGGGGGTCACCGGCAGAGCCCGGGGTCAGCACTGCCCCGGTGAGCGGGGGGCTGACCCACGACCTACCCGGGAGACGCAGACGGAGCAGAACCAGTCGCCCTCAGGCACCTCCGTCATCTTGGGCCGGTGGCAGTAGAGGTGGCAGCCGCGGTCGCAGCCATCACACAGCAGCAGGTGCTCGTCATCGTCCCCGCGCCGGCACACCAGGCAGGTCTGCGGGGACAGGGGCTCAGCCGTGCCAGCGCGGGGGTTGCTGCCACCCCAGGGTGCCCGGCGCCAGCAGGCAGCTCTTGCCCTCCCGCCCGGCGGTGCGGCACAGGCTCTCACCACTCTGTTGACAGACTTCTCCCAGGCGATGGACTTCTCCAGCTGGTAGATGCAGAGGGAGACCTGGGCTGCGCTGCGGCACCGCTCCAGTGTCTGCCGCCACGTCCGGACCCGGGGCGTGATCTCGTAGGCTCTGCGGCAGGGAGATGGTGCTCAGCCAGAGCTGCTCACGCCTTGGCGGCGCAGCCGGGGGGGGCGCGGGGCTCACATCTCTGTGGGGCCCAGGCTCAGCTCCTCGGGGCTGCTCAGCACGGCCTTCTCCACCACCACCTCGTGTAGGGGCCAGAGCGGCTCCTTCAGGTAGCGCCGCTCCACATTCTGCTCCAGCGCCGCCAGCCGCAGCACCGCCAGGTCCAGGGGGTTGGTGCGCTCCCGGCACAGCGGCAGCCCGTCCCGCCGGCTCCGGACGGTGATGTCTTCCAGGGGTTCCACCTTGTGCTCGCAGTACTGCAGGTCATCCCGCGTGGAGTCGGGGCTGGGGCACGTCCAGCCCTGCGGGAGAGACGGGCTCAGGGTGGGCGCCCAGCTGAGGCTACAGCACTGCAGCGCCCGGCCGAGGCCACCGCGGCGCCCAGCCCGGCACCTACCCGGATCTGCAGGTCCGCCATCAGCACGCGCTGCTCCAGCTCCTCCACCCACTGCAGGACGGAGAGATCGGTCTCGTAGGCTCTCTCCATCACCGACCACTGGGCCAGGGCTTCCTGAGACACAGCGGCACCGGCCGCCTCGGGGCGTAGGTGGAAGATGGGGTCTGGGGGCGGAGTGTGGACTCAGTGGGGGGGACAGGCATCGGCCCCCCACCCCGGCCTGCGTGGGCAGCCCTTACCCGTGGTGGTGCGCAGGCAGACCTCCCGCAGGAACTCCTTGTGCTTGGTGAGGTGCTTGTGCAGCGCCTTCTCCCGGATGCCCCGCGGGTGCAGCGCACGAGCCACCGCCTCCAGCTCCTCGGGGTCCTGCAGCCACCACCAGCCGCTCTGCATCTCTGCAAGGCAGCACCACAGCGCTCAGCACCCCACTGGGGGCAGGGGCACCCCCTGCCCCAGGGGCCCCGGGGCTGGGCTGGGCTCTCACCAGGGGGAACAGGCTGCTCCGTCAGCTGGGTCAAGTACTTCTGTTCAATCTGCTTGAAGAATTTGGTAGGGGGCCGCCCTCGGCGCTTGGGCTGCTCTGGCAGGTCCTGGAGCTTCTCCAGGCTGCCCCGGCTCCTAGGGCAGGCGCCATGGGCCCTGGCGCCAGCATGCACCGGCGTGGAAGCGAGCAGGGGAGCCGTGGGGTCGTCCGTGGGGAGGCCGTTCAACTGGTGGGGATGGAGCGCGTCAGAAGGACCAGGCATGCACCCGCTCCTCGGCCCCTGACCCCACAGCCCCCCATCCCACAGCTGTTTCGCTTCTCATGGGCTCGACCCAGAGGGTTGGGGGCAGCAGGACTGAGCTCCTGGCGTGCCGCCACAAGGACAGCATCCCCCAGCCCCAGGGTGTCCAGTGCCCAGGCAGAGGGTCCCACCCTGCTCACCCCAGCCACCCAGGGAGGTTCCCCCCCCAGCGGTCCCTGCAGGCTGGGATGGAAATGCTGGGTGCAGCCCCCTCCGCCCTCACCCCAGCCAGGCCCAAGCATGTACCTGCCTGGCCGAGCCCTTGGGCAGCTCGCCACGGGGCTGGCCGCGGGGCTGCACGGTGGCTCGCGGCGAGGGCTCGGCGGAGGAGGTAGCGAGGGGGGCTCGATCATTGCAGGGTGTCTGGGGCAGCAGGTTGAACCAAGGCCCCCGCTTTTCCGCAGCCTCCGGGGCACTCTCCTCCTCCTCCTCCTCCTCCTCCTCCATGGGGTCCGATGGGGCCTCAAGCGGCGGGAGCCCCGTGTCCCCCTTGCCAGGGCTGCTGTCCGGGGTGAGGACGGAGTCCTTGAGCAGGGACGACTGTGTCTGGCTCAGCCAGGAGAGGAAGGCAGACTGGCTGAGGTCGTGCTGGCTCTGCCCCAGGGGCACCGACTCCTCCAGGACCCCGTTGACAGGGGGGGGTCTGGGCCCACAGTGCTGCGACAGCTCCTCTTTGCTCTTCCGGGGCCGGCCACGGGAGCGCGAGGCCGTGCAGTTCATCCGGCTGGGAATGGGCATGTCCACCGGCTCCTCCTTCACCAGGGAGACATGGGGGGATGCCTTCTCCTCTGGGGGCTCCTGGGGCGCTGGCTCAGCCACTGCAAGGGCAGGAGGAGGAGGTGAGATGTGGGGTCCTTTCCCGGCCGGGAGATCCCCCCAGGAGACCCTTTCCAGCTTACCCTCTGCACCCTCCACAAAGATGCCACCCAGGTGGGGCAGGACCCAGTACCGCCGCCGGTACCGGTCCTGGCCCAGAGAAGCCGCCCGCAATGTCTGCGAGGAATGGAGCAGCTTCTTGCGGAAGAACATCTGCCTCTGTAGGGAGAGTGCAGGGCAGTGATGGGCACCACAGCCCTGCAGCAGGGGCCGAGCCCCCAGCCTTCCACCTCCCGCTCACCTTGGCCAGCTTCTCGATCTGCCTCTCGAGCTCAGGGATGCTGGATGCAGATGTGTCGGCCTGGGGAAGGGACGGGATCTGTCAGGGAAGCACGGGCGGGCAGGCAAGAGACCCCCCGAGGGCAGCTTCCCCGCCTCTGCCCCCCCGTGAGCGGCAGACCCCACAGCCACCCCACCTCCTCCTCCCTGCGGGATTTCCGTCCACGGCTCTCCTCCTCCTCCTCCATCTCCAAGCCCGTCTCCTCCGTCAGGCGGGAGCTGCGCCGGCGCCGCCCGTCCTCCAGGCCCGTGATCTCCGACTCGGGACGGCCCGTCTTCTTGGCCAGGGCAACCTTCAACCTGCCAAGACACAGCAGAGGCATCCGCTGCCTGCCCCCACCCACACCCTGCTCACCCTGCTCCCCGGCAGGCCGAGGCACGCGGCTACACCACAGCACCGGAAAAGTCACCCCCGAGACCCCCCCAGCCCCAGGGTGTGGAGGGGAAGGTGCAGAGGCCACAAGCGGGACCCAGTCGTGTCCGGCAGGGCAGCCCCCTCCCAGCTGGCAGGCACGCGGTGCTGCCTGCCAAGTGGGTGCAGGCAGGGGGAGCCGCGGGCAGCCCCCATCCACCCACCTGCGCAGCCGGCCCTCGATGATCCACTTGTTCTTCCTGTAGTTGGACATGTTCTCCAGGGTCTTGTCGATCTCGCTGCAAGGAGACGGGGGCTGGCTGCGGCAGGCGGCTCCGCACAGCTCTCCCAGGAAGGAGAGGGGCCCACACCGGGCGCCAACATGCCTGCACTGCCCGTGCCATGCCCGCAGGCGGGAGGGACCGGGATCAGAGGACGCGCTTGCCCCCCACCCACGCTCACTTGATGATGAGGGCGCTGCTGTTCAGCTCGTTCACCAGGAAGGCCAGGATGGCGGCTTTCTTTTCCGGGGGCAGTGCCTGGAAGGGCTTGGTCCGCAGCCCGTCGCACAGGCCCTCGCCCGCCCCATACGCCATCAGGAAGCAGCGCAGGATCTCAGAGACGGTGTCACGGTTCAGGCTGATCTCCGACACCTTTTCCCCCAGGATCTTCAGGGACTGGGCAGAGCAGAGATGGGGTTGGGGAGTCCCCTCCTGCCCCACGGGGGGTGCACCAGGAGGGGAAAAAACAAGAAGGGGAGGACGCCAGCACTCCGCAGATGGGAAAACCAGGGCCAGGAACCTGAGTGGGAACGAGCCCAGGGGTGTCCCAGGCAGGGCTGCCTGCTGCTGCGCTCCAGGCCCCTGCAGCAGGACAGATGCGGGAGTGCCCCAAGGGCTGCCAGGGGCCGGGAGCCGGCTAGACGCAGGGAGAGGGTGCAAGAGGCTGCAGCAAGAGCAGCACCTCCCAAATCTGGGCTCCCCTGTCCCGAGCCTGCAGCAGCCGGGGCCTCGCAGGCACCGACACCCCCAGCCCGGCCAGGGAAAGGGAGGGCAGGCTCACCTGGCAGTAGGGCGGCAGCCCGGGGTCGTAGAGCGCAGCCTGCAGCAGCCGCACCAGCAGGTCCTGCACCTCGCCCGCGCTGTCGCCCACCCCCAGCAGCCCCTCCTGCAGTGCGCATAGGCTGGGCACATCCTTGGCTGGGTCGAAGCCCAGGACCTTGCCGTAGCTCTGGAGGAACTCCACAACCGTCAGGCAGTTGGAGAAGGCGCGGCTGGGCAGGATGAGGCCCGGGATGCGGGAGAAGGCTGGCAGGGGCTGCAGGGAAGGAGAGGGGGCGGTCAGGGCTGGCAAGGCACCAGGCAGGCTGCTGGCTCACCAGCTTGGCCCAGCCAAAACCCCCGTGCCCCAGGCTACCTGGTGGTCCCCCAGGCACATGTCCTCTGTGGGCTTCTTCATCTCCTCTAGGATGAGCTGCTGCCGCCGCCGCTCCTCCAGGCGCCGCTGGGCCAGCAGGCCCTTGTCCACCTTCCGAGCCCCTTTGCCCTTCTTCTCCTTGGGCCGTCCTTTGTCCTTGCCCTTCTCCGGTTTGCCCTTCTTCTCCTTGGCCTGAGGACAGACCCCAGGACACGTGGGGAGAGCAGCTCCATCTCCTGCCCCCTTCCCAGCCCCCTCGTACCCTGTGGACTCACCTTGGACTTCTTCTTAGCCTCCTTCGCCCTGGGGGCTTTAGCTTCCTGTTTCTGCTTGTTCTTGGCCTGGAAGGGACAAGACCAGCTCAGGGACCCGGTGGCCTTCCCGCACCAGGGAAGCCCCTACCCCAGACCTGGAGGGGTTCCAGAGCCACCCCGAGCCCCACACAGCCGCTCGTACCTTCCGCCTCATTTTCTTCTTGATTTTGCTCATTTTCAGCTTGTCCTCATCGCTGAGCACCTCTGTGAGAGCAAAGGGGGAGAGTGGTGATGGGTCGGCCGTTGGGGTCCCACCAGAGCCAGGCTGCGAGGGGCTGCACCAGCTGCCCTGAGCCAGTGGGGTGGTAAGGGGGTACCTTGGGCTTCCAGCCTCTTCAGCAGCCGCGCGTCCGTCTTGCTCAGCAAGTCGACCATCTTGACCTTGGGAGGCCGGCCCCGGCCGCGCTTCGCAGCCGGTGGCTCCTTGGGCTTGGCCTTCTCAGCGTTGCGGGGTCGCCCACGCTTGCCCGTGATGGCCTGGATGCGTGAGGGGATCTCCTCGGGGCTCAGCTTCACCCACTGCAGACCCTGCAGCACAAATCCGGGTCACCTTCTGCAGCACAGCATGGTGGGGGACAGGGCGGCTCAGCTGCCTCCAGACCCACCTCCGGCGTGTCCCGCTCCTCATAGAAGTCTCCCACCGGCATGCGGGGGCTGAAGCTGAAGTGCTCACGCCGGACATCCTGCACCACGTTCCTGCTCAGATACTGGGGGGAAGAGGAGGAGGAAGAGGAGGAAGGCCATGAGGGGGGGTCAGTGCTCTGGGCCCCGTAGCTCCTGGCTCACAGCAGCATCCGTCTGCTGCAGCCAGGGGCTCTAGCAGAGCCGGGGGGCCTGTGGTGAACCAGGACCCTGGGTCGTCCCCCACCTCACTCTCCCCACCTATGGTTCCCCAAGGTGACCATACCTTGATCACCTCCGGGAACTGCTTCATCCTCTTCCCACAGGGCCCATAGTACCAGGTCTCGCCCTGCCAGCGGTGGTTCCCCTTCTTGATCCGCACCTCCCGCCTCCACCTGGGCACAAGGAGCTTCAGCCTGGTGCCACGGGGCGGCCACGGGGCAGGACGGAGGGAGGGGGACAGCACCACGTACCCATGCTGCAGGGGAAAGCGCACCTCCTCCTGGGTGGCAATGCGCCGGCGGGGGCCATCACCTGCGAGAGAGGGGACAGGACGCTGGGCTTGGGCGCGCTGGCTGGAGGGGGGTGCCCGCAGGGGCTCTTGGCCTTACCTGCTGCCGAGGCGCTCAGCGGGGTGGCCTCCTCGCTCTCTCCTTCTGGCGCGGCTGAAGTCTCTGGACAGCTGTCAGCAGCCTCTTCCTCCTCCTCCTCCTCTGCAGACGGGGCCGGGGACTCCGGCTCCAGCGGAGGGTCGAGCTCCAGGGACCCCGACTCCTCCGGCCCCGTGTGGCTGCTGCTGTTCAGGTCGACGCTGCTGTCTGCGGAGCCAAGGTCAGGGATGTCACCGCTGAGCGCGGCTGCCTTCCTGCTCCGCCCATGACACCAGACAGCCCCCGCCTGTCCCACGGGGGATGTCGCTGCGCATCCCCTCCCTGAGCTGGCTGGGGGCACCCATGGCGTGGAGGAGACCCCACGCAGGGGCTCATGCCCAGCCAGGGGCAGGCGCCCGCACCAGCACACCGTTCATCCCCCATGGGGTCCCTGCCAGCACCGGCCGCAGCTCCCTGGTGCGGGTGCCAGCATGCGGAGAGCCCCCGCTCTGCCCAGACACAAAGGTGCTGCGGCAGCTGCGGAGGCAGAACAAGGCCGGCAGGGCGGCTGCCCCCCCACAGCCAGGGGGGCCAGCTGGCACAGGGGGCGAGTGGCTGGCCGGGGGGCACCAGCCTGTCCTGGTGTGGCACGTACCGTGCAGGGTGGGCAGCAAGCTGGGGCCAGCGAGCAGTGGGCCGGCAGGCAGCAGGCTGAAGGGGCCAGCAGCGTGGAGGGGGGGGCTGGCAGCGCAGCGCAGGCCAGGCAGGTCGGGGGGCTCCTCCAGGGGGGACTTGTCGCTCACCAGCTGCGAGTCGTCCATCGTGTAGAGGTCCCCAGTGCCGGGGTCTGGGGGGGGGGGTGAGCACCAGGACCTGGGCTGGGGGCACGCAGACCCACATCTCTGCTCCCGAGGGGCAGCCGAGCACAGTGGGCGTGGGGGGCGGCTGGGCCCCCCCCCGGGCGAAAAGGCACCGGCAGAAGAGGGGTTAAGGGGTTTCGGCGCCCCCAGCCACGCCCCCTCCTCTGGGAAGCGGAGGAGCCCAAAATGGCCGTGGCGGTGGCGGTGATGTTCACCAGCGCGGAAGTTCAGGCGCTGAGTAACAGCCTCGTCACGGAGCTGGGAAGGAAGGGAAGGAAGGGAGCGCGGAGGAGGCTGGCGCAGGAGGGACGCGGCAGGGACGCGGGCCCGCCCCTGCCCGCCAGCGCCTGCCCAGGGCTGCCTGCCCGCCGAGGCCGCCGGAGAAGGCCTCCGCCATCACCACCGCCATTGCCCACTGCCCGGAAGGGACGGAGAGGGGCTGTGCGCCGCTTCCCTGGGCACACGCAGCAGCTGGGCCAGGGCAGTGCAGGGGATGGCCATGGCAGCCGGGTGCAGGCAGCTGCCCATCCTGCCCGCTGCGGCCCCAACGCGCCCCCTCCAGCCCAGTGGGACGGCACCCTCCCTACCTCTGGCCAGAGACTCAAAGGGCTCCAGGGGGTCTTCGCTCAGGATGTGGGCGTCCTCCAGCCGAGGAGCAATGGGCAACGCGTCCCCCAGGCAGCTGTTGCCCGCGCCGGGGGCCAGGACAGGCCCCTCCTGCCCAAGCGGCACCACGCCGGGGGCAGACCCGTTGTAGCTGCAGATCTTCAAGTCTAAAGGGAACAACCGACAGAAAACAGGCCCTGTGGCAGCGGGACGCGATGGTGACAGAGCCCAGGGCCTGGCCACCACCGCCCTGGGGTACCACCTGGCACGAGCTGCCGCCGTTCCCCACACTGGGGCAGTTGGCTGCCGGGCTTCTCCCCGGTACCCAGCCCTCACATGGCACCCAGCCACCCCAGGGCACGCGCACACGCCCGCACGGGGGGAACGCCGCTCTGCAGGCGGTGACACCGCAGGCTGCGCCCGGCCTGGTTTTACGAGATCCCAACACCGACTCCGAGTTGCGACAGGCCAAACCCTGGCCGGGACACGGGGCAGGTGGGTCGGAGGAGTCGGGCCTCCCCAGGGAGTTCAATGCCCAACTCCACCGTCCCGTCTCGGGGTCCAACACCTGCCTGTTGGGGCTGTGGCACCCCAGCCCAGAGCTCTGCCCGCCCGCACCGGCAGCGCCAGGCTCCTACCTGGCTGTGCCTCCTCCAGCTCCATGCTGCCCACCAGCCCGCCCCCGTTCTCCGCGATGGCAGGGGGGATCTCTTTGGCTGCGGCGTCGGCATCTCCCTCGCTGGGGCCTGGCTCCTCTGGCGGGCCCGGCGGCAGTGAGAAGGGCTGGGTGTCAGAGCCCAGCATGGGGGAGGGCTGGGCGGCCGTGTAGAAGCCAGCCGGCCCGTTCTGCATCAGCTCGAAGCTCTGGTCGTGGAAGGAGTCATACAGCTCCTGCGAGTCGAAGTTCAGCCCCATGGGGCCGGGGGTGCCGTTGCCCCAGAACTCCTGCCCGGCCCCCCGCAGATTAGTGCTGTGCCCTGGGGATGCTGGCCGGGACCCCCCAGCGATGCCGTTGAGCGGGAACTGTCCGAGGCCGGAGAGCGGGGTGGCCGCAGGGCTGCCGTCCTTGAGGCCGCCAGTGGGCGGGTATTGCGCGTAGTCCCAGAGGCAGTCGTAGGTGCGGAGGGGCGGCGTGCCGGCGGGCGGCGAGCTGGGGGTGAAGGTCCCTGAAGTACTGGGGTGAGATACAGTAGAGAAGCCATTGACATTCATGCCCCCGTTCAGACCTGCAAGGGAGCCAGAGGAGAGACAGCTGGGTCAGCGGCACGGCGGGGGCATTTCTTGACACCCTCCCTCATGTGGAGCCAGCCAGGCCCTGCCAGCGGCAGACGAGAGGGTTTGAGGACAGATGGACGACCTGCCCCAGCAGTCACTGAGCCCCCTGCCCTGCCGGTGCCCCCCCCCCTGCCCCAGCGGAACCGCTGCCTGCGCCTGGACAGAGCTGGGTGGTCGCATCCCCGAGACCCCCACGGCACAGCTCCCTGCTTGCTGAAACTGGCCCCGCCACAGGGCTTCACCAGCGTCGGGCTGAGCGCCGCAGGATGCCGGGGATTAGCCGAGTGCTTGGCAGGGCTGTGCCGGATCAGCTGACCGGCCAAATCCACGCAGAGACCCTGTTCCGGCATGGCTGCTTTTCTAAGCCAAGGCGACGGTGGGCACGCGACAGACCCCCGGCCCCAGTTCCACACATGGGGAGCTGCCACCGGCCACGCCGCCGTGGCCCCTCTGTCCCCATGACCCCAGCTGGGCTGCGCCAGCCCCACAGGGGCACTTACTTTTCCCTTGCGGGGGGAAGCTGAGCGGGGAGCCGTGGGCGAAGGGGCTGTCCCCTGAGGCAGGCGTGGGTTTCGGTCCTGAGGCAGCGGGTGCAGAGGAAAGGCCAGTGAAGTTAAAATGGTTGTTTGTTTCCATTTCTGCGAAGTGGAAAAGAGGCACCAGGGTCAACCACCGGCAGGGACCGGGGCTGCCGGCACGGCAAGCGCCTGGCCCTGCCACTCACCACCGGGGCCTGCAGGGAGGGTGGGGACCCTCCGCTCCTGTGCCGGGGCAGAGCTGCTCCCTGTGACAGGGAGCCTGGGGAAGGGCCAAGTCCCCAGCCCAGGGCAGGGTGAGCTCCCGACCCTGAGCTCAGTGGAAATGTGGGGGGGCTGGGGAGGGCGAGGAGCGATGGTGAAAGCCCCCCGGGACCACAGTGCCCCTCGCCGGGCCCCCAGCACGGTGGAGACGACGCTGCCTCTGCCACAAGCCAGCCCAGGCCCGGCAGCCCCAGTGGGATGAGCCACCACCTGCGTGAGCACAGCTCATCACCACGCTCCAGCATCCCCAGGGACAGCCGTCACCGAGAAACCCCGCTTGCCGCCCGCCCGCGCTTCTTCCCACATTAAACTCAAGCACTCGGCTCCCTGGCGCCGCCATCCCAGGGCCCCGGCACCGGGCGAGACTGCGGGAGCTCCGGCAGGCTCCCAGACGGCGGAGCCACGGGGGCCGTTTCCCAGCGAAGCATGGGCCCCCCCAGAGCAGGTCTGTGACCCTGCGGGGCCCCGGCACAGCCTGGCGCTCCCTGGGGAACACCGTGCTCCTGGAACAGAAATGCCTCTGTAGTGACAGCCAGTGCCCCTGCTGCAGCCGCAATCCCCCCCCAGACAGAGGGGACCTGAGCCCCATCCCCCTCAGGCGCAGCTCCAGGGATGCCTCCATGGCAGCCACCCGAAGCAGGATCCGGGCCGGCCTCGTGCCACAGCTGGGAGCGAGCAGGAGCCAGAGCCCTGGAGCTGGCTTGGCACGGCCCGGGGATGGGCAGGAGCCACTGGTGACCTTCACCGCCCAGGAGGAGCAAACGCTCCCTCCAAACCAGAGAGCCACGAGGAGGGCTGCCAGTGGGGGCTAGCCACAGGACAGGACCCTGCTGTGCCATCGGCACGGCTGGCAGCCACCCGACGGAGGTCCCAGTGCGGGGGGCAGGGGAGCAGATGGTGTGGGGGAGGCCAAGGCCCTGCAACCCCAGCAGATGAGATGGGAACCCCGGTGCTGGTGGGGACCCGCACGGATACCCCATGGGGCTGCCATAGCTGGTGTCTCCCCGTCCTGCCACGCACGCTGAACCTGCCATTGGCTGAGGCGGCACCGGCGCCACCGACCTCTCCCGAAGGGCCAATACCGCCACACACTTGGCAGACGCAGTGCTTCAGCAGCAGCTCGTGGCACGGCCCGTGTTGAAACCCAGGCGGGGATTTCATCACACCCTTGCCCGCATCGGCCGGTGCCACGGCAGGGGCTGGAGGGGCCGGAGCCGCTGAGCGCTCTCCCGGTCGGCCGGGGACACCGGTGATTCATCCGCCAGAGAAACCCGTATGGGCGGTGACGCAGCTGCCACACGCATGTCGCTCCCGGATGTCCCGGGGTGGCCCCGCAGCCACCCCCCCCCCCCAAAACCCGTGAGCCAGGGGCTGGTACAGCCCGGCCCCTGCCCCGACCCCAGCCGGGAGCCCCCGGCCAACACAGGGAAACCGGCCGCAGGGTGGCCGAAAAAAAGAAAAAGCCTTTCCGGTCCCACCCCGCATGTGATGCGCCAGCCGGGAATGCCGCTGCCGGCTTTTGGAGGTCAGAGGAGGTGGCAAAGGGATGTGCCAGAACCGGACAGGTGGCAGCGGCAGGTCAGCACTGCAGACTGGGATGGACTGGGGGCGTGCCAGGCGTGGGGAGGGGGCCGGAGCGGAGGCAGCTGTGGGGAGCGTGGCTGGGAGAGAAGCGCCACGGCCGAGGGGAAAATAAAAGCCAGGAAAGTGGGAATTAACTACAGCGAGGGCAGAGGGGCTGGGAGAGGGGACACCAGCCGGGCGGGAGCGGCTCAACCGCAGGGGCCAGGCTCCAGCTGCAGCAGCACCGTCTGTGCCGGCTGCAGGGAGCAGCTGCCCCAGGACAGGGACCGGGGGCTGCGGCACTGCCACACGTGCCAGCTCACCCTTGCTCTGGGGACGAACGGGGCCCAGCCCTGGTGTGGGGACACCCTGGGCCCTGCGGGTGCTGGAGCCGCCCTCGGCATTGCCGGGAGCCCGGCCAGCACTGGGTGCGGTGCGGGCAGAGGCCGTCGCCTCCTGCTCAGAGCTGGGGCTCCTGCCCGCCGCGGCCCTGCTCCCCCCGCCAAGCAGCACGTGACCAAGTGCGGAGCCGCAAACTGGGCCACGGCGCATAACCGGAGCTGGCCACGAGCGGGCGAGGTGAGGAGGGCGAGGGCCGGGGACGCGGCCGGCCCCGGGGATGCACCAGCAGCGGGACGGGAGCCTCCGGCCTGTTGGCACCGCGGGGGTCTCACCGGCAGCAACGAGGCAGGTGCTGCTCCCTGCGGGGCTGATCCCCGGCTCCCACCGGAGCGGGCAGAGGCGACGTGGCAGCACCCGCTTGCCCCGGCATTAGAGCCCAAACCTGGTGGCGGCAGCACCCACCAGCACCCGGCCCGGGCTCACCGGGCTCCCGATGGCTGCAGGTGCCAGGTGGGGACACAGGGCACTCGCAGACAGTGACCATCCCCTGGAGCCGGGGAGACCCCGAGCTCCGGGCCTGGGGGGGCCGTCGGGCACGTTTAGCCGGTGCCGTTCCCCTGGCAGGGAGCTCGGCCCCCCCGGCCCGGCAGCACCGGGAGGCCCCGGGAGCGAGACGCGACCTGATTAAAAAGGACGTTTCAAAAACAACGAGACGCAACAACCGGCTGCCATTTCCCGGCCACTTCCTGCGGGGGGACGGACACGGACACGGAGGGACACGGCTCCGGGACCGGTCCCCCCCGCCCACGGCGCCGCACCCGGCAGGGAGCCCCGGTCCCTGCGGCAAGGACACCCCCCTTCCCCCCCCCACCCCGCGCAGCCCCCCCCCCCGCCGAGTCTCGCGGGGAAGGGGGGGAACGCCCCGCCCCCACCCGCCGCCGCAGGGGGGTCCCGGGCTGGGAGGGGGCGGCGGAACCGAACGGGGGCGGGGGGGGGGGACACTTCCTCCTGCGTCCGGGACGGGAAAGCGGGAGGAACCGCACCGGCTACCGGGGACGGAGGCCCGGGCTCCCCGCAGTTCCGGGCCGGGGCCTCCGGGCCGGGTCGGGCCCGGACGCCTCACCGGGAGGGGAGCGGGGGGCTCGCCGGGGGCCGGTGAGGGGGGGGGTTTCTCGCCGGGCACCGGGACGCGGGGGAAGGGGAGGATCTCACCGAGGTCGGGAGAGGTCTCACCGGAGCTGCCCCCAGCCCCCCGCCCCGGGCCCCAACCGCCGCCGCCCCCCCCCCCCCCCGGCCGTTAACGGCCGCCGCGGACCGCTACCCCCCGCCCCGACCCCGCACCTGGCAGGCGGCGGCGCGGACCCGGCGGGCGCACCGGGCCCGGCTCAGGCGGCGCGGGGCGGGACGCGGCTCCGCATGGCGCGGCCCCTCCGCGCGGACCGGACCGGGCCGGGCCGGGCCGGGCCGCAGCGCACCGGGCCCGCCGCGCCGAGCGGAGCCGAGCCAGCGGCGCAGGGCAGGAAGCGCCTCGCGCCGCCGGGCGGTCCCAGCCCCGCCCCCCGCGCGCACGTCACGGCCGCCGCGATGGCGTCACCGGGAGCGGCGCCGCGCGTCACCGGGGGCGGGCCGCGCGCCCACGTGGGAGGGGATCCCCGCCCCCGGCGGGGTCAGGGCGGGGGGAATCCCCACGCGGGGCCGCCCCCCCCACCCCGGGTCCCCCCGCTTCCCCCGGGACCGCCCCCCCCCCCGCTTCCTCTTTCGTTCCCCCTTCGTCCCCCGCAGCCCCGGCCCGACCCCGGAGAACGGCGGCGCCGCGCGGGGCAGGGGCGGACGGGTCGGCCGCGGGCCGGGGACAGGACCCCGCCGGCCCCGGGCGCTCCCCGGATCGGCGCGGCCGCGGGGACACCGGCGCCCCCCCCCCCCCGGCCCCGCGGGCTGCCCCGGCCCCCGGGATCCCCGGTGACGTCACGCGGCGCCGGCCGGGCCGCGCCGCGCAGAGGCCGGGGGCGCCTCCGGGTACCGGGGCGGCGTGGGGAGAAGGGGGTCCCGGCGCGGGGTGGGGGGGCCTGTCCCGGTGCGGCCCCAGAGGAGGGGGGGAAACCCTGCCCGGTACGTGGGCTGGGGGGCCCGGTCCGGGGGTTCCCTGCCCGGTAGGGGCTCCCGGTCCGGTGGGGGGCCCCGGTGCAGAGCCGGGGGTCCTGGAGCAGCCGGCCCGGCCCCGAGGGGGTCCCGGTGCGGCGGGGTCCCTGTCTCCGGGGCCCATCCCGCGCGCTGCGTACCTGGGGGCGGCGGTGCCGGCCCGGCGCCAGCCCCGGTACCCGCCCGGCCCGGTGCGGTGCGGTGCCGGTGGCGGAGCCGGAGCCGGGCGGCGGCGCAGGTGCTCCCGGCCCCGCGTGATGTCAGCGGCCGCCACCGCCCCCTCCTCCGCCCCGGACGCGCCGCCATTTAAAGGGACCGCGGCCCTTCGCCGCGGCGGGGGGCGGCTGGGGGGGGCACCCCTGCAACGGGGCCGCGCCACGGTCCCCCCCGGCTGCAGCCCTTGCGGGAGCCCCCCGCGCGACCCCCGGGATCTCCCGCCCCCCCCCGGCTCCATCGGGTAGCCCCCGGTGGAGGGGCTCGGCCCGGCCCCACGGGTGTGGGGGGGGGTCGCGGTGCCCCCGGGGCGGGGCACGGCCGGGGCCGGTGCTGGAGCCCCGCGCCGGGGAGGGCCGGGCCGGCGCGGCCCCCCGGGACCCCGCGGACAAAGCCGCAGCTGGCAGGGCCGGGGCTGCAGCCGGCCCCACGGCGGCTCTTTGTGCTGCAAAATGGTGGAGCCGGAATGACACGGGGGGGGGGGGGGGGCGAAGGTGAGTGAAACAGGACAGACAGGCGACACACGGACACGGGGCCGGGGACAGACAACGGGATCAGCATCTGCCACCACCCCCCGGCAGCTTCTGTAACCGGCCCCTGCCCCACGGCCCCACGCGAGGGGGGATCTCTCCCAACTGCTGGGGACCCCGCGCCGCTGGTGGCAGCTGAGCCCAGACTCCAGCACAGCCCCTTGCCGTGGCCGTCCTGCCCCCGCGTCCCACAGCGGAGGGACCAAGGGAGAGCCCCAGGCCAGCCCAGCCCCGCTGTCCCTCGGGCGGGGGGCTCACAAGGCCCCCACCCCCTGAGGACCGGGAGCCGCAGCACACAGGGCCCCAGGATCTTTTCACCGATGTTTTATTGGAAACGTTAAATACTGGGGGTCTGGCTCCAGGCAGAGCCGGGGGGGCAGCGGGGGGGAGTGGTGGGTGACCCTCCTCACGCATGCTCTTCGGCCAGCTTCTCCGCCTTGGCCACCGCCTCCTCGATGGGCCCCACCATGTAGAAGGCCTGTTCCGGGAGGTGGTCGTATTCACCTGGGGGGAGATGCCATGTCAGTGGGGGGAGCAGGGGGCTGAGCCCAGCCCAGGCTCCCCTGGGCCCTCAGCTCCCCCCGGGGCCCATCTCACCTGCCAGGATCTGCTTGAAACCCTTGATGGTCTCCTTCAGCGGCACCAGCTTGCCCATGTGGCCAGTGAAGACCTCGGCCACCTGGAAGGGCTGCGACAAGAAGCGCTGGATCTTGCGAGCCCGGGCCACTGTCAGCTTGTCCTCTTCAGAGAGCTCGTCCATGCCCAGGATGGCGATGATGTCCTGCAGGGACTTGTAGTCCTGGGGGGAGAGATGGGAGCGGGGTGAGCAGCCAGTGCTGGCCTTCATGCCCCCCCCCCGGCATCCCTGCGGGGGCGGCCCCGTCCCCCTCACCTGCAGGATCTTCTGCACACCCCGAGCCACATCGTAGTGCTCGGGGCCCACGATGTTGGGGTCCATGATGCGGGAGGTGGAGTCCAGCGGGTCCACGGCAGGGTAGATGCCCAGCTCGGCAATGGCGCGGGACAGCACCGTGGTGGCGTCCAAGTGGGCAAAGGTGGTGGCGGGGGCAGGGTCAGTCAAGTCGTCGGCCGGCACGTAGATGGCCTGGGAAAGCGGGAGGGGACGGTGGGCCCAAGGCGGGCACCGCAGCTTCCCCGGCACGGTGGGGTCGGCCCTGCTCTTACCTGCACCGAGGTGATGGAGCCCTTGCGCGTGGTGGTGATCCTCTCCTGCATGGTGCCCATGTCGGTGGCCAGTGTGGGCTGGTAGCCCACAGCCGAGGGGATTCTCCCCAGCAGGGCTGACACCTAGGAGAGAACAGAGCCCGTGAGAGGCCCACACGAGGTGGGGGGCCAGGCATCCCCTGCAGAGCACGGCCCGGCCACCACCACCACGCTCAGCGCCAGGAGCCAGCACGCCAGCAGCCCTGCGCTGAGCACAGACCTCTGAGCCAGCCTGGGTGAAGCGGAAGATGTTGTCGATGAAGAGCAGCACATCCTGACCCTCCTGGTCCCTGAAGTATTCGGCCACTGTCAACCCCGTCAGAGCCACTCTGGCGCGAGCGCCTGGGGGCTCATTCATCTGCCCGTAGACCAGGGCGACCTGTGGGCAGGACCCAGGTGTTGGCACGGTGCCGCTCTGCCGCCGGCACCCCCGGCGCTGCCGGGACCCCACCCGGCCCCCTCAGGAGACCCAGCACACCTTGGAAGTGGCGTCTTTCAGGTTGATGACCCCAGACTCGATCATCTCATGGTACAAGTCGTTGCCCTCGCGGGTTCGCTCCCCCACACCGGCAAACACCGAGTAACCGCCATGGGCTTTTGCCACGTTGTTGATCAGCTCCATGATCAGGACCGTCTTGCCAACACCAGCACCTCCAAACAAACCTGGGAGGGAACGGGAATCCCACTCAACCCCAAGGCGATCCGGCTGCCCCGTGTCTCCCTTCTCCCTTTTCCTCCTCAGATCAATTAAGCGTTGCTTCAGCGAGCTCAGAAGAACGAAAGTCAAATGGTTACTCATCAGCGAAGGAAACTACTGCAGAGGTATCGGCCCTGAGCCTTGGTGGGGCACAGTGCGAGCCCCCAGGAAGTGCTCAGCGGGGCTGGCAGGGTGCTCCCCCCCCCCAGACACCCCCCGTTCCTCTGGGGGCAACGTACCGATCTTGCCGCCCTTGGCATAGGGAGCGAGCAGGTCCACCACCTTGATCCCTGTCACCAGGATCTCCTGTTCAACGCTCATCTCCACGAACTCGGGGGCTTCGGCGTGGATAGCAGCAAACCTGCAGCAAGAGGCGTAGAGAGGAGCTGAGCAGCCGAACCGAGCCCCTTGGCCAGGGTGCTGGCAGGAGACTGCGCGAGTGTGGTCCCTGCTCATGACCCAGGAGAACACCAGCGCAGCAGGGACACGCCGCACCCCTGTTCACACACGTGTCTGCTACTCCAGAACCCGTGCCCCCACCTCCAAACCCCGCACGACGCTCATCTCCCAGCCTGGGGCGTCAACTCACTGTTTCGTCGTGATGGGGCCCCTCTCGTCGATGGGTTCCCCGATGACATTCATGATCCTGCCCAGGGTCTCGGGGCCGACAGGGATGCGGATGGGCGCGCCGGAGTCCAGCACCTTCTGTCCTCTCACCAGGCCTTCTGTCCCGTCCATGGCAATTGTGCGCACAGTGTTCTCCCCTGCCAAGGCCCAAGGATAGTGTCACAGCAGCGCCCTCGAGCTGACCCTGGGGACAGCTGCTGGTGGCTTCCCCTGGCCCTGCCAAGGGAACAGTCTGCTGGGAGGAGGACCAAGAGGAGCAGCAGGACCCAGGGACAAAATAGCACAGAGAAAAACTGAGCCCAGGCCACACTCAAACTGCATCCCTGCAGGCCAGGGCCCTCCGGCAGCCATTTTCTTCCTCCTCAG
The DNA here is from genome assembly GCF_965638725.1 of Aptenodytes patagonicus. Classification (NCBI taxonomy): domain Eukaryota; kingdom Metazoa; phylum Chordata; class Aves; order Sphenisciformes; family Spheniscidae; genus Aptenodytes; species Aptenodytes patagonicus. The sequence continues at coordinate 2,746,885 of NC_134975.1, forward strand.
ATTGAAATCCGTGGCTTCAGCAAGCTCAGGAGAACGAAAGTCATCAAGACACATCATCACAGGAGGACCCCTCCCACTCTCTGCAGCCCTTCTGCAGCAGATGCTCACCCAGGTGCTGAGCCACCTCCAGCACCAGCCGGGTCTCCCTGCCCTGCACCTCAAGGGCATTGAGGATGGGGGGCAGCCCCTCGTCAAACTGCACGTCCACCACCGCACCGATGACGGCCACGATGCGGCCGGTGGTCAAGCCGGCCTTGGCGGCGGGCGCCGGCTGGGCTGCATAGTCTCGTCCTGGGAGGGAGGAGAGGGACAAATCAAGGTTGGCCAGGGAAAAGGCAGCTCCGGGCTCCCACGTGCCTCGGGGGTGTGGAGCTGGGGCTCCCCTGCATGCCCTGGCTCCCCCGGGATGTGCCCAAGAGCCCTGCACCCTCCTCGGTGCACCCGGGACCCCCTGCACCCTCCTCGGTGCACCCGGGACCCCCTGCAGCCCTCAATCCGCCCAGGATCCCTGCAGCCCCCTCGGTGCACCCCGGACCCCCTGCAGCCCCCTCGGTGCACCCAGGATCCCTGCACCCCCTACTCGGTGCACCCGGGACTCCCCGGCCCCCCCGCGATGCCCCCAAGGACCGCTGCTCCCCCCACGCCCCGGTGGCACGGCCCATCCCTTCGCCCTGGCCGTGTGGCACAGCCCGTCCCGTCCCGCTCCATAACGGCGCCCGCGCAGGCCCCAAGGTGACCCCGCGGCCGCCCCGCACTCACGCGCCCCGGCGGCGGCCGGGCCGGCCCCGCGGCTGAGGAGCAGCGGCAGGAGGTCGCGGCCCGGCCCGGCCCGGCGGCGCAGCAGCGGCCGGGCGGCGGCGGCGGCGGCCGAGCAGCGACCCGCGAGCCCTAACATGGCGGCGCCGACTGAGCCCCGCGCCCCGCCCGCCCCACACGGCCCCCGCGGGGCGGGCCCGCAGCGCACGTCACCCGCCGCCGCGCGCGGCCATTGGGCGCCGCGCTGAGCCGCACCGCCCGCATTCGCCCTCCCATTGGCCAGACCTGCCTCGGCGCTCGCTTTCCGCCTCCTCGCGATCGGGCCGCGGCTCTATCCGTCAAGGAACGCCACGAATCGATAGGGCGGGATTGGCGGGAAGGGGCGGGCCCCAGCCGAAGGACGCCGGAAGCAGCGGCGCACGCGTCCCGCGCTTGCCCTTGGGGCGGGCGCCGCGACCGCCGGCCCGGGCCGCCCCGCCGCACCCCCCCCCCCCCCCCCCCCCGGTGCCCGAGCGCCGCGCTGGGGCCACGGCACCGCCCCCGAGGGCTGCCAGCCCCCCCCCACACCCCACCCCGCCGCGGGTGGACGAAGGCACCGGCGGAAGGAGAGCCAGGGAGTCTTCAACAGTTTATTAGAAAGAATGTAGACATTAAAAAAATCCCCGCTGCTCTGAACATAAATTGAGGTTTTTCAGCCTGGTTAGAAGCCACCCGCGCGTGTACGCCCCACGGTCTGTCACTCACTTCCATACCCACAGTGCAAATACGATTTTGGTCTAAATGTACAGATTGACAAGCAACAACGCACAGCCACTTGCGCCCCGGGCGAGGAGATGTAAAGCTTGAGGGTCAAACGGTACCGGGGGAGAGGCTCCAGCCACCCGCGCCGGCTCGGGGGCACGGGACTCGCCATGAAACACCAAACGAGGAGAAATTTGTTTCCTTTTCAATACGAACTTTAGCGGAACAGACCTGAAGACACCACAGCGGTACCGCGCGTCACCTGCTGAATTTCGTGAGCCAATGACAACAGCCTTGTTTCAGCCAGTTTTGTTCCCGGTACAAACGTACAATTTCAGGCCGCAGAGGGGAAAAATGCTCATTTACCACTTGGTGTAAATTCAGGATTCTCCCATTGTAATTATATCTGCTACGAGGCAAGGAGGCTCTGTAAACTTTATTGCAACTGTTCTGTATCGATTGCCTACACCTCAATTGGTTTGGTTTTTTTTTTTTTGGAAGTCTGGAAAACGGTTCATGCATAACATTATTGCCTCTCGTGGCTTAAGACCGCCCCGTGCAACGGTACACACCTACCATCAGTGAAGCCATTTAAAATGGACTGAAAATGGGTTAAAGGATGCAGGATCTCCCTTTAGGGCTATCAACTCAGGAATTCTTATCTCAATTATGAAATGTTGTGATGAAGTTCTTTCCCCAAACCCTGAAGACGACAGTTTTCCTTACTCCAGATCCGGCATTTCTAGAGAGAAAGAGAACAGCATTACTGGGTGGGTCTTGTTGTTTTCTCTTAAAAAAAAAAAAGCTACCAGCAGCCCCACTGTGTCACAAGGGACACAGGCAAGAAGATCCGGCCCTCAACCAAGAAGGGCACGGGGCAGTTTAGGGTCTCTGACCTCACCCCCGAAGCGCAGAGCTGGTTCTTCACAAGGAAGACCTGCGTGCGCAGCAGCGGCTGCGCACAGAAGTTACTCGAGTAGGGCCAGCACCACACACGCCGACGGCCCGTGCACATGCCTGCTGCTCTTAAAGCCAAAGCCTCCCCAGGACTACAGCTGGCTGGGAAGGTCAAACTGGTATTTCATGCTTGTGTGGAAAGGATTTCACTAGATTGTATCGTCTCGCGCCGCTCAGGCAAGGCACTGGCATTAGCTCGCAGCCAGGATTTAGCGAGACTGACAGGACAGAACATCTGCTGGCTCCGCTCAAGGCTCTCGCTCAACCAGGAGCATTCAGCAAGCGCTCGCCCTGCCGCACGGTGTGCAGAAACAAACGAGAACGTCAACTTACTTTCGTCATCACTGTCTGGTGAGTCCTGGAAAGAAGAAGAAACATTAACTGGAGCAGACTGTGCTTGAAGGCACTTTTCCCTCTACCACCACTAACCCAGCAAACGAGCTGCTGTTTCCAAAGTCTAGTGGCAAGCGTGCTCTCCGTCAGAGTCCGTATTTTGAGGAACTCCAGGTTCCACAGGACTTGGCTCGGCCTCACTGGCCAGAGCCTGCAGACCCGTAATAACCAGCAGTCACCGCGGAGGTAGGTGACACCAAGCTGTCCGGGCACCGCAAGCATCGACACCACCGCCCTGAGCACCGCTGCTGGAGGGGAGGAAGATGACTTTTGCCAGATGACATCATTTGTCCAGACAAGGTTTGGTACAGTTTAACTTTTTAACAGCGCTGAAGAGGGAATGCAAGTTTGACTTCAGCAAGCTGCAATGAATGTGCAGGGCGCTGCGACAAAGTACTTACATCATCTGCCCCATCTACTTCTGGCAAGTCTACGTCGTCATCTCCACCCATGTTGTTCATCATCTGTTCCAGAGAGATAACAGCCACATTACAGGGTGAAGCCAACTGCGCTCTCTACGTGAACTAGGGGAGCACTGTAAAAACCTAAAAATAGCTTAAAACTGTTATAACCATCAGTTGTTTTGACAAATCAGCTGTGCCTATGCAGAATTACAAGGTGAGCATGCAAAAAAATTTGAGTTAGTTGCCTTGCAAACCAACCAGTGCACTGACTTAGTGCCGGCCTCTACGACAGGACATACATTCATTTCGTATTTGATAGCAAGCACAAACTGGCCATCTCGCTCCCACAGCGCGGGTTAAAGCTGGCAACAGCTGTGCCTCCACAAACCAGCAGAGCCCGCACCGGGACCAGCGGCCAGGAAAGCACCAGGAGGAGGAATGCCGAGGAAGACGACTCTCCCTACAGCTGTCAGTCCCTGCTTGCCTACACACGGCCCAGACGGAAACCCAAACCTCCAGGTACTCATCTCCCCATACCTCAGAAAAGCGATCAAAATTGGACATGTCTTCATCTGAGTCATCTTCCCAGTCTTTCCAGTTGTTGAAGTCCACACTGAGCCAGTTGAGCTGCACATCAACACAAGAAGTTAGTTAAGGACAAGCGAGTAACAAGCTGTTACTGTTCAGAAAAGGAAGGTTAATAAGAACTGCCGTTCTGATCAGAAGCACGGTAAGTGACCCATTAACTGCTACATAATTTAAACATGACCCAAATATTAAACAAAATTAAAAACCAGGGGAGGCAACAGGCACTACTACCCTGGCCATCAAGGAGCCCAAACCCACCTTTGCCCTCTCTTTTGTTAACCTTGGCCATGCCTGACCAGATTCTCCTTTTCGTAAACAACACAAGATAGATCTGTCTGTTCTTTTATGCTTTGATTCCTGAAAGAAAAGAGCAAGTATCTGTTAGTATAGTCATCACGAACTTCGCCGGGAACTGCTTATATTATACTCATTTGTCTTAAGCTATCAACTTATTCTTTGTCCTGAAAAATACCGTCCAGAAATGCTTTCACAGATCTGAGTTTAAGCATGCTCTTACGGTCTAAGGAACAATTTGCCCACAATACTGGAAGTAGCCTAAAGAATGGACGGTATTTTTCGGGATACAGCACTAAGAACACAGTAAGAGAGTAAGAGAATACTTACATTTGGATCAATATTATTAAAAAGGTCAATTTCATTTAAATGTTTAAAGTTATCACTTCCTCCAAGACAACTGTTAAGAGAAAAAAAATGCTTGTGTTTAGCAGGAAATGTCTTAAAGAACAAACACGCTTCATTAACAGAACTTACTACTTTAAGAGAAACATCATCTAATCAGTACCAGCACAGCCTTTAGGTATCCCCCCCGTGCCTTTCAGCCTTGTGAAGACCCAAGGTACTTACCTGAATGTAAGTTTGGATTTTTCAAAATTTACATTAACATCTTTACTGTCTTCAACGCAAAATTCAATAAAGACATAGTCCCTTCGGTCGTACCACTTCGCAGAAGCAGGCTGCCTGTGAACAGACCATTTAAGAGAAGTTCAAATCAAGTTTTGTATCTTTCATCCATATTGCAAAGACTCACCCTTCCATGCTGCCAGTAAACTTAACATTGGCTTTCCTTACGTGTCTCCTGATACACAACTAGAGCAGTTACTTCTTCCTGTTCTTAAAAGCTGCATTACTAGCTTATTATTAATAACCTTTAAAGGGTGCTTAAGGCTGAAAAAAAGCGTGTGAAGAATAGAGATACAATGCATTCAGTGCACAATGCCCCCCAAAAGCTCACGCTGATGTTCCTTGAAGAAGCTATCAAAACTTATGAGACCAAAATAAGCGTTGCAGCAAACCAAGATTATGACAATCTTTTCAAGATGAGCTACTACAGATGATGGCAAAATTTCAGTCACCTCTAACAGCTACTTAGGCAGACTTAATTATGCTTTTTGTCACCCAAAGAGTTAAATACCAAAGCACAGCCACTGAAAAGCCCACTTTTTGGACACAGGTACTATTAAAAATGGACTGCTCAACAAATCTGCTAAGAGTAAGACCCAGCTGAAGCCAGTACAGGTACGAGAGCTGAAGAATCACTGTTCTGACTTCTTGCTACAACCTTCTACATGCGCAGACTTCAACTCCCACGCTCTTTGGTATCCTTCTGGCTTTCCACAAACACCACAACAAGCAACAGCCTGTCCAGGGCACCAGAAAATGCTGCAGGACTCTTGACCAACCCTTGTGCATTTGCAGTTCTAGCGAGAACTCACGTGCAACACTCAAGCGCGGCCATACTCGATGGGCTGGTGAAAGCGACCTCAGCTCAGCACGCCTCGGCCGCAGACTCCCCACCACTTTCAGTTATTCTCCTGGCAACTCAGGCCAAGCCCACAACTGCGCGTCTGCATTCCAGGAGAAGGCAAACAGCCACCCAGCACGAGCTGCTGTTGCTAAGGCACAGAAGACCACGGGTGCTTCGCGCACTTCGGCTGTCTTCCAGAGGTGCCAGATCAAAGCTGGGATTTCATAGCTAATGCCCCTGCAGAGAAGACCTCAAAGACCTACCTGCGAATTGAACTGAAGTTAAACGCTCTGAGCCAAATGGTCACTTACCCCGGTATTTATTGCAGCTACACTGGCTACAGGAAGCTAAAGCACACAAGGACACAAAGAAAGCCAACGTTCCCATCTGTACGTGACAGAGTGGCTCCCACTCCACACACCAAGGAGTGGATGTTTGGTCTCTGTATTGCACTCTAAGCATCACAGCACAATAACCTGACAAAAGAGTAATTAACTTTTCAAACCATTTATTAATGTGACCATTGCTAAGCTTTCAGAACAGATTTTGACTCACCTGATCATCAACCAATTCAATTGTTGGTAACTGTGACACATTTAGTGAAGTTACTTACTGAATGCAGCACCACTCCCCAAAGAAACCCCACTCCCTCACCCCACGGCTTGTTCCTAGCCTGCTCCCGGCACAACTGTCCGCGTATCTGCGGGATGAACCCAACCAGGACCCAGCCCAGGCCTAGTTGAAACCCAGAGCAGCCACCTTTGAGCTCCGTCAGTGCTACAAGTTCTTTGCAATTCAGCTGTCCAAACACTGGTGCCAGCTCAAGGAAAGGCCGGTACAGCGGCAGAAGCGGCCACGACTGCCTCTTCCAGCATCAGCACCCGCTACAAGTGCGGAAAACGTCTGATCAGAGGCCAGTAACAGAGCATTTGACTTCTGAGAGCATAAAAAATAAGTGGTTTCTGAATGCAACCTTTAGTTTCAAGCAAGATACTGTCCCACTGGGTGAAAACCTAAGGCTTTCCCTTTCAGCAGCATTTTTAGGAAACGCTAAGGCATCTACTTATTCAGGTGAAGTACAACAATAGCAGAGTAGCAATTTTCTTACTATGGTATTTTTAATTCCTTATTGGACACAAGTCTCCTCTTCTAACATGGAATGAAAGACTCTCAGAGGAAAAAAAGAGGATGAGAAACGACCTGCTCTGCTCCCTCTGCGTTTGGGCACTGCGCAGCAGCCATTTCTCACACCGCTGGAAGACAAAGTCCCACTGCGTGGAACTTGGTACATCACTCAAACGCACTGTTATCAGAACAGAAATCTCAGTGTCCCCGATCGTGATGATGCAGGGGCTCCTGCTGAATAGCATTAACACTTCGCAAACATTTTCAATGTCAATGGAGATATCTCCAGCCTTCCCAGGGAGCTGCACGCATTCTTCAGTCTTGTAGCTTTGGTTTGGCCATGACCTCAGTATCTTTGCCAAGATCAGGGGTTTTGAGGCACTAATAGCCTGTTCGCAGCACTTCCAAATATCTCACTGAACTGTCCTAGAGCTGAAGGAAACCTCGCATGCATCCGAGCTAGAGAGAGGAACGAAAGAGACCAAAGAAAATTTACTACAACATAATTCATGTTTCTAACACTAAACACGCTGCCTCCCCACATATTTAATACTTACCACCCTGAACATACCTACTGTAACTAGAGCTATGCTGGAGTTGCCTCTCATTCTTTTTATCCGTTTTTCAAATCTCTCCTCCTCCCAGAGGGAGGAGGGAAACCTTCCTTCGGCCATCCATGAAGTGCTTTAGTCAGGACTTACCATTCAAACCAGTAACGCAGGATAGGTTGGAACTGCTAACCAAAGTTACGGGTGAGACGGAAGCTGCAGCTAATTTGCGTGACCTGCCTACACGGAGATTCCTAGGAGGCAACTGCACACACGGAAGCCAGTGGCGAAGCGTGCATGTGCTCCGTGGCGAAGCGTGCATGTGCTCCGAGCACTTCAGAGAAATGGTTCCCCTACACCCACAGAAAATTTTCTATTTTCTTACAGGCACTGAGAAACACTGCCAGGACTTGTAAGCAGAGTCACTTGTTACACAGAGCGCCTAACGCTTCCTCCTTCTTGCTCAACCAAACTAATCCCAGGGGACCCCAGCCTTATGCCAACAGCGTCAACCCGAGTACGTGCTTTGGTTACGTATCGTCCCCACGTCCTAACGGGATTCGAATTTCTTTGAAACAGGTAAGTTAAACACGCTATATCCCACGTAGCAATAAACCACAGCAGACTTGGAGCAGCGTACAGCCCAGGGAACAAGTCACCCGTGTTCCACATTCGGCAAGGATTTCTTCTGTCAAATCTACGTTCGCTGCCACCCACGTGTTTTGGTGACTTCCTAAACAGACACGGCCACCACGCATCTGCATTTGACTGTCTCTTCTAGTCATCACATTCAGAAGATAACCGTGACAACAGTGTTGTAGAACAGGTTCTAGAAGCTTCACAGCAGCAGTTTCCCGCTGATGGGTGACGTGCAGGCTCAGCTTCACCCAAGAGACCTCACTGCTCTGTAACTCGCGTGGGCTCTGCGGTGGGCTGCCCACAATGCCAGGAGCCCCAGCTCTGGTGCGGATGTCCCGGTCTCCTGCTTAACCACACGTACAGAAGCAGCTTCTTACACACTGTACTCATGAGCTGAATCTCAAGTCTCACTGCTGGTGGCTCGGTGCAATTCAAGAAGTTTCCAAACCTGTCCTCGTGCTTCCTTGTCCACTCCGCTGACTGCGCCTATTGGAAGCCCGTCTTTGTTTCCTGGAAAGTATCCTGACAATTCCTACAGTTTGAGGACACCACAAAAGTCGTCTGCTGAACAAGATTTTCACCCCCAGACAGCCGTAAGAAATCTGTTTTACATAATTAGTTTTGCTTTCATTTATACGCCCCGGAAAGGCTGTTTTTTTTTAAATTAAAACCCCCTAGTTTCAGACTATAAAGACAGACGATTTTAAGTGGGATGTAGTAGCACTATAGTTTCAAGATGATGTATTCTACAGACATTAAATGAAAAACTCCAACTTCATTACGTCCTTCTCACTTTCAGTCACCTTAAGGTGAAGCAGCCCCACAATTCAGAGTTTCAGAACGGCTGCGCAAGTAAATGCCTCACTGGGGACAAGGGGGCAAAAAGCAACGGTCATATCGGCTGTTCCACCAAGTGGTAAGGCTTTCCTCAGTCCCTGTGACAGATCAACCTTTCTGACAAACAAAAACCTCGGAAAAGCGCTACCACCTTCAGTCATTTAAGCCAAACACGTGGAAATCCAGACTGTCAGTAGGTAACGCTGCAATCGCCTTCAGGGGCAGCGCACCTCTTCCTTACCAGCCAGATTTCACTCTTAAAAGCGTCACGCTGCACACACTGCGAAGTTCGGCTCCTCTTTCGTTTGCATTGCTAGAGAACATTCGTGTCGACTGGAGCTCTGTTATGAACAGCATATGCTGGTTTTGGGTCACTGAAGCAGCCTCAATAGAATTACAATGAAGCCAGCTAATTAGGACTCCCCAGCATGGCACGAGCACTCCTGTAGCGTCAGGGCACTTCGGAGTGCAGGTTTCTGCTCAGGATACACAGGAGGCCAGGCAAGCCACACTCAGAGAAGGAATCCAGCCGCTCGGCTCCTCTCCCCTTCCCACAGCAGCTCACCTCCTACGGGGCAGTGCGGCCGAGGGCAGGGTTAATGCCCGCGTCTGCCCGCACCGTCGTCGCCCACTCCCCCCGCACGGGCCTGAGGACGGCGGCAGGGAACTTTTCCAAACAGGGCTGCTGCGCTTGCACGTGCTTCAAAGAGGTGCCTTTTCACCGTTATTCGTGTTTGATGTCGAGAGGCGAAAGCTTCTAAACAGATTAATACATCACTCGCACGTCTGCACGTTATGGGCGGGAGAATGTCTTACTTACCGGGAATTTTTCGTGGTTCTCGCCACGACCGTCTGGTGGACGTCAGTGCCATTCAAGCCACCGAGCAACGCTCAACACCCCCCTTTCGGGCGTCCCCTACACCGGCCGCAAGCTCGGCCCTACCCGCCAAGGGAAGGGCCCCGGCAGGGCCGCTCCGCCTCAGCCCCATTCATTTCACACACCCGGGACCTACAGCCCGGAGCGGGGACGGGGATCGAAGCCCCGTTCCCTTTAGGCCGGGGCAGAAACAGACAAACCCGGCGCGACCCCATCCGCCGAGCCGGGGCGCTCCGCGGCGGCCCGGCCCGCCACGAGCACTCCCCCCGCCCGAGCCACCGGGGCGGGCCCCGCCGGGGGGGAACACGGACGACGCCCGAACGCGCGAAGTTACTCCGGGCCGCGGCCCCGCGGGGACACGCCGGGCCGCGGCGGCGGTGGGGCCGACCAAGGTCACCACGCGGGCCGGCGCCGGCGGGAGCCCGCGCCCCGCTTCGCGTTCCCTCGGCCCGCCTCCCGCCGCCGAGCGCGGGCTCCCGGCGGGGCCGCGGGACAGCGTCCTCCGGCGGCCAGGGCCCGGCGGGGCTGGGCCTCGGCGCGCGCCCCCGCCGCTCCCCACTCCCGGGCCTCACATGGCGAACGGCGGCGGCTCCGGCTGGCGCTCCTGGGGGGGGGGGCCCGGCTCCGGGTCCGGCTCTGGGCGGCGGCGCGGGCAGGCGGTGGCGGCGCAGGCGCGGGCGGGCAGGGCCGTGGCTCCGGCGGCGGCGCTGCGGCGGGCTCGGGGCTCGGCGCGGCCTCGCTCCCACAATGCCCCGCGCGCTCGTGAGCGGCGGCGCCCAGCGCTGGTGACGCAGCAAAATACCCGCCGCGCCGCCTCCCGCCGCCGCCGCTGCGCATGCGCGCCCTCCGCGTGCGGGCTCCTGCGCGCGGGGCCGCCCGCCCCGCCCGCGCAGGCGCCGCCCGCGCCCCGCCCCTCCCACCCGCGCGCCCGCTCCCTCCTCCCTTCTAGCAGCTTCTCGCCGCGCAGGCGCGCTGCGACCGCCCGCCCCGGGGCGGGGCCGGCGGTTGCCGCGGCGACGGGGCAGCCCAGGGGCAGCCCAGGGCCGGCGGGGCGGGCCCGGGCCTCGGCCGGCTCCTCGCCGGCACGGCCGGAGCGCAGCCCCTCCGGCTCCCGCGGCCCCGGGCGGGCCCGTCCCGGGGCCTTGTCCTCGCACGGGCCCCATCCCGCACGGGATCGTTTTTACCCTCTCGGGCCCGCCCAGAGCCGCCTGCACCGGCGGGTTTCGGGCCCACGCCCCAACCTGCGGGAGCACGTTGCTGCCTGGCAGGGCAGAGCCCAGCGCGGGCCGGGGCGGCCTTCGTCCAGCGCCTGTTGCAGAGCCTGTGCTGTGTCGCCATGCCGGCCCCGAGCCCCCGGCACCGCCGCAGAGAAGGACGCTGGTGCTAGGCCTTCCCCGGAGCACATGCCTCACCGAAAAAAGAGGCGGCTTTGCCCAGCAGACGCGGAGTGATTCACGCCAAAGGCATCTCGGCTCATCGCAAGGAGCACGGACGCTGCTCCCAGTGAGCGGCACTTGGGAACGCCAGCCCCCGCCCGCCAGCCGAGCAACCGGATCCTAAAACCCGGGGCCAAATCAAAGGTTAAGTCCTGCTCATGCGGGCAGTCGGGAAAGAGCACGGGGGAATTGAGCATGGTACCGATGAAAACTCAGCTCTGCACCGAGCAGACGGGGCCTCTCCAGGCCTCCCTCCTGCCCGTGGCCTCTGAATTCAACCTCTCGGAGCTGGAAGCTGCTCCGAAATCCCATTGCTGCTCCCTGGGCCAGCAGCTCTCCAGTTTCTTTATTAAAACTGTCGAGACACCACTGCGCAAGCCTCCCACTCAATCCCTCCGACTCGGGCTTGGCTGCAGCCATCCTCCCCCACGGCCCCTCGCGCTGCCGGCCCCCGGCAGGCGGGAGCTCTGCCCGCCGGCCCTGGCACCGGCAGGCTGCCTGGTAACGAAGGGCTCCCAGCCGGCATCGCCCGCTTATTTCCTCTCGGGCTTCTCGCTGGCTGCCTGCGCTGCCATGTCGCTCATCAGCTTTAATGAGCTGTTCCAGAGGCCAGTTTTTATGGCACAGGGGAGAAAAAATGCTGCTAAACGACAGCAAGGTGCCCATTTTCCCAGCTCCAGCCTCTGCATTTCGTGAGGCTCGGGGCTGCGGGTGGGCAGATGTCAGCTCGCTCCCCTGCGAGTGGGGGGAGACTGTCCGTGAGCAAACAGCAGCTTTCTGGGTAAGCACAGGCTTCCCGTGGGCCCGACCAAGCGCAGCCCCTTCTGCCACTCGGCCCTGCCGCACCGCACGAACCCAGCAAGGTTGAAAAGGCAGGACTGAACCCGGCCAAGCCTCAGCCTCCCTTTGGATCAGGCTGGAAGATGTGCGATGCCCCAATCCATCCCTGTCCCACGGCTGCAGGGAAGCGAGGGAGAAGCCCACGGTCACTGAACGGACCCCCCCCCCCGGGGAGATGAAGGAGGCGACACCCCACAGTGGACTCCTCGCCTCCCATCTGGGACCTCCCGCCACCTACGGAGGGAGACTGCCTAGGCTGAGCCCAGCATCCCAGTCACGGTGCTGACTCTGGGGCTTGCGGCCAGCCGACCTTCGGGTCAGGAAGGAAATGAGGGAACGGGCAGGTGTTCTTCCGCTGGGGCGGGACGGGACAGGGTATCGGGGCTGAGATCTTCCCGGGAGGAAGGCTCCACCCTGGGGCCTCGGCTACCAGGGAGGGGAGAGCAGCAAAGCCAACACGGGGCAGAAAGTGTTCACCAACAATAAGCCACAACTTTTATTAATTGATAGAAATAGTACAAATTTTAAATTTAGTTGCATTTTGCTCTTCTCTGAAACACCAAAAAAGGCTCCTCCCTCTGGCAGCTACATCGTCAACTCCTGCAGAGAGAAGAAAGGCGTGTTAGGAGCCAGCCTTGCCGGCAGCACGGAGCCCCACAGCCCGGCCTCTGACCCGTGGAGGGGTCCAGTGCCACGGCTGCAGGTGGGAAGAACGTCCCTCTGCTCGTGGCCCTGAGCTCACGCCGTGCTTGCAGCAGTGGGGAACTACACGCTGCACATCTCCCCCCCAGGGACGTCCCACCGCAAACCGTTCTCCCTCCTCCTTGGGGGCCAGGCCCGCCCAGCCAGGCAGACACTCACCATTATAGCATTTACAATATCGTTACTGTTGTTCTTCAGGGCACGGACTGCCTTTGCTCGAGACACATTCGCCTGGGACATCACCAGCTCAATGTCTTTCACCTCGACGCCGGTTTCGTCAACCTAAAGGAGACAGAGCCCGGGATTCACACCAGCCTGACGCACGGTTTGCTCCGTGCCTGGCAGAGGAAAATGGGATTGTCTGGATGGGGACAGCTCCCATTCAAGGCCACGCAGACGGAAGCTGGGAGGCAAGACCGGGCACTGCCCAGCCCTGGGGACAGTCCCCTGGCAGTGCCCGGGACCAGATCCTCCAGGGGAAGGACCCTGCGCTCCCTTTGCCATCACAGCGAAGACATGGATGAGGGAAAGAAAAACACGGGTCTTAACACAAACTCCAGACGCTTCGCAGGACGAGCATTAATCCAGTGGGCCTGCAGCCCAGCGGCTGGCTCAGGTCCGCAGTGAAGCGCCCAGCCCCACAGAGACAGGCTGGGGAAGGCGTACCTCTTCTTCCTCGCTCTCCTCCTGCACGGTGGGGGTCTGTGTGTTTTCCTGGATGTTTGAAACAGCTTCTCCTTGCACTTTGAACTTTTCGGCAGCTGCCAGCTGGGCCTGCTGGGACAGGTCTTCGATCTGGAGGGAAGAAGCGTAAATGAGGCCAGCCCGGCACAGAGTGGAATGTCAGCACACAGGCTCAGAGAGCCGCAGCTGTGCTCCCCATGCTGCAGCAGTGCCAGCACATCAAACGGCTCTGCCGCACAACCCAGCCAAGAAGCCAGCTCTCGATACGGACCCCAGGCCTGCCGACATCCCTTGGGGGGGCACACAGCAGCTGGGACCTGTGGCCTGCTGCTCCGCTGCCGCAAGCACGGATTAACGCGGCTGCCAGACACTATGCAGTCAGCTCACCTTCGCTTCGCCAAAGACTATGTAGGTGTCTGACGCTGGGCTCTTGTACACGTCTGGCTTTGTGATGACGAAGAGGATGTTCTTAGATTTCCGGATGGTGACTCTGGTTACTCCTGTCACCTGGCGAAGGCCCAGTTTAGACATTGCCTGAAAAACATGAGAGAAAGGTAAGCGAGGGAAAGAAGAGTTACTGAGACAGTGCAGCCCATGAAAAGATGCGTCCGCTCATCTGCCCTCCAGAGACCTGGGTCCAGTGATCAGTGCGCTCACGCAAATGAAAACGTGCATTGTACTGCTGCAGAGAAGCATTCCCGGGCTTTTCGCCTGACACTGCGCTGGGAGCCTGGGAGGGAACTCTCTAGTCCCAGGACTGGTGAGATCCATAGCATGACCTCAAGCCCCTCCAGACACGAGGATTTTGCCTGTGAAGGGGGCATCCCCCTGCCCGGGGGCCCGACAAGGGCAGAAAGTCACATAAACCTCTCTCAGCTCCCGAACAGCGGCGGGAGGTGAGGAGCTGCAGCCCTGAACAGGGTTCATGGGGCGAAGACCCCAGCACTCGGGGATACCGTGCCAGACCCCGAGGCAAAGCTCAGCTGTCCATGGGCAGCCTGTTTGCTGCATACAGGTTTGGTCCATCCATCATCCCACCTCACCTTCCGTGCTTTCTTTTCACTCCGGCTCTGTTTTGCTTTGCTAACGGGTTCTTCATCTATTTCAGCTGCTGCTGCAAGCTGCAAGGAGAGAAAACAAGGGGGACCCATCACAATCCCGAGGCGGCGGTGCACAGCACCAGCACGGATCCTGCTCTGCTGCTGCTGGGCGCAGGGACGCGCTGGCGCGTGCTGCCTGCCCTACCTGTGCCTGCTGTGTTGTGGCCTGTGTGGAGTCTTGCTCTTCGAGCTCTGGTACGGATTCATCACTGTCAGACTCTGTTCCGGACCCTACAGAAACAAACACACATCACTCTTTCCAGCTCAGGTAGGTCCAGGGGACACAGCAAGATTAAAGAACCACACTGCTTCGGTGTAGCCTTTGCTGCTGGGGGTTCCGAGTGCTGACACAGTTTCCAGTCAGCATGGTTAAGTGGTATCTGGTGGAAGGAGCTCTCCCTGCAACCCCCAATGCCATCAGCAGCGGGTGGCACTAGAGCCTCTTCCGAGCACTCTCACCACGGTGGAAGCTCCCCTTCGGCAGCAGGGAGAACCTGCACCAGCAGCTGGCCCAGGCTGGGCTGCGCTCCTGCCGGGTGCCAGAGCACCGTGGGTGCCCGGAGGCTCGCTCCGCAACACTGACTCCCCAGGAGGCAGCCCCAGCCTGAGTCGCTCCCTCAGTTTGAGGGAGCTGGCCAGTGTGGCAGCACGGCTCGAGGAGCGCAGGGCGGCACTCCCCGGGCAGTGAGTCAGCAGCAGCACGGCGCTGACAGGGACTCCCTCGGTTCCCCTCGAACCTGTTCAGGCAGCAGTGAAGCTCGGGTTGCAGAAGCTCAGACACACGGCACGGAAACGAGACCCAATTCACTGAGCCTTTGGGGCTGCTGCACCTTTCCGTGACTTCACTACAGGGGACGATTTGCAATTACCTTGGAAAGCCCCATCAGGGAACTGTGTCTTTGGATGCTTAGGTTGGCCTCTGTGCCAGGTCCTGAAAGCTGCCAGAGCCGGGGAGGCTCAGAGGGCTGCCAGCTCCTGTGCCACTGCTGCAGCGCCACGATTAGCTTGCGAACCACGGCACAACCGTGTCTGACCATGCGGGAGTGAATGAAGCAGAGCCGGGTATCTCCAGCCTTGGAGGAGGCCGGAGGGTGACCACGACGCCCTCTCATGCAGCCATTACCTGAATTCAGTCCCGTTTCCTTCCCTGGAAAGGGCCTCTGTGCCCACGGCCACGCTGAGCACGCAGGAGCCCTCGGCAAAGCTCTCTGCAGGCTGTCGGTGCGTGCCAAGGGGATCCCAACAGTTCGGGCAGGCAAAGGAGTTTCCCCAGAGTGCGGGGACATGCCTGTTTTGGCACCAGCACTGCCCGCAGCTTCCCTCCGCTGGCGGACGGATACGGGGAAAACCATGGTAGACGCCAGACACACACAGTGGGGTACAGGCATGTGGCAGCTCTTCCCAGAGTCTCAGTGTGAAGCCAGCTCAGGCAACAGTCGCAGCGCCCACGCCACAAGCCACACTGTGCTCCGTGCCCGAGAACACGCGTTAGTGACACCGACCCGCTGGCACTGGACCATGCCGAGCCCTGACCTGTCCGATCCCGTGGCTGCGGGGCGTCTCCCCTCCCCGCTCCCCGGCTCCCCGGCTGCTCGGGCAGGTTCAGCTCAGTCTGGCATGGTTCAGGCCTGCCTCAGCCGCGGCACTTCCACAGACTACTTGTCTAGACTGACACACCAAGCGACGTAGGGGCACCTGGGCCCCGTCTACGGGTTAGTATCCAGTGGGCAGCCAGTGACACTCCATGCACACGGCAAACCGAGGTGGCAAATACCCTTGTCATTCTTCAGGGCAGGCTGCTTAGCCGGAGGAGCAGGGGCCTCAGCGGGGGCCACGGCTGCTCGGGGAGAGAGGTCCACCAGGATGGGCTGCACCGGCGGCTCGGCAGCGGGCAGCTCTGGGGGGATCAGAGGCGGCAGGTCGTCGTCGTCAATGGCAGCGCTGACAGGGGCCGGGGCCTTCGAGGGGGGTTTGGATGGGGGTGGGCAGGGGGCCAGCTTGGCAACCTTACTGGGAGAGGTCTGCTTCTTTGCGGGGGGAGCGCTCAGCACAGAAGAGGCAGGCGGGGGGAGGTTACCCGCCGGTGCAGAGCCAGGAAGGCCGGCTTCTGGTTTCTGGAGAGCAGGGGTGGCATGATCAGCCGATGGCTTTGGGGGGGCACCAAGAACCCCCGGTGCTGGGGCAGCCGTGCCTGGAGCGGGAGCTGGCATGCCAGGTGCCGGGGCAGGGGCTGCCGGGGGGGCAGCTGGAGCTGGTGGAGCTGCAGGAGCTGGTGTGGCTGCAACAGGGCTCTTGGGAGGTGCTTTGGCCGCAGGAGGGGTGGCTGGAGCTGGCAGAGCTGCCAGCACTGGATCAGCAGGGGCAGAGGGAGCAGATGGGGCAGCGGCAGGGCTGCTCTTTGGAGGCTTTTTGGCTGCAGGGGGGGCAGCTGGAGCTGGTGTGGCTGCGGCAGAGGGAGCAGCAACAGGGCTCTTGGGAGCCGCTTTGGCTGTGGGAGGGGCAGCCGGAGCTGGTGGAGCTGCCATCGCCGGTGCGGCAGGGGCAGAGGGAGCAGACGGGGCAGTGACTGGGCTCACGGGAGCTGCAGGAGCTGGTGTGGCTGCAACAGGGCTCTTGGAAGGTGCTCTGGCCACAGGAGGGGTGGCTGGAGCTGCCATCGCCGGTGTGACAGGCGGGGAGCTGTCAGGGGCAGAGGGGGCAGATGGGGCAGTGACAGGGCTCATAGGAGGTGATTTGGCTGCAGGAGGGACAGCTGGGGCTGGTGGAGCTGCAAGAGCTGGCGTGGCAGGGGCAGAGGGAGCAGATGGGGCAGCGACCAGGCTCACAGGAGGCGCTTTGGCCACAGAAGGGGTGACCAGAGCTGCCACCGCCGGTGTGACAGGCAGGGAGCTGGCAGGGGCTGAGGGGGCAGTGATGGGGCTCGTGGGAGCCACTTTGGCTGCAGGAGGGGCAGCTGGAGCTGGTGGAGCTGCAGTGGCAAGGGGAGAAGTCGGGGCAGTGACTGGGCTTGCAGGTGCCGCTTTGGCCGCAGGAGGGGCAGCTGGAGCTGCCACCGCCGGTGTGACAGGCGGGGAGCTGGCAGGGGCCAAGGGGGCAGCAGGCACAGGAGCTGCCAGTGGGGAGACGGGGCTCGCTGGAGCTGCTTTGGCCAAAGCAGCCGTGGCCACTGCTGGTGCAGCACTGGGAGCTGCTGCTGTCGGTGGCCCTGGGGGAGATGGAGCAGCTCCCGGAGAGGGTTTGGACAGGACAGGAGTGATGGGAGCAGCCACAGAGGCAGGCGCTGCCCGAGGGTCCGGGCTCCCGGGAGGTGTCCTGGCCATGGAGGGAGGGACTGGGTCTCCTGCAGCTGGAGCTGTAGGAGCAGCAGCCGGGGCCACCGGGGCAGGGCCCATGGGACAGCTCTTGGCAACAGAAGGAGCAACTGTAACCAGTGGAGAGACCGGAGCACCGGGACTCCCAGGAGACATCCCAGCTGGCACCAGAGGGGCAGGAGGTGACAACGGGGCCAGGGCCATGGGGGCAGCCAGGAAGAAAGGCGGAGAGATGGCACCGGCCAGGGCCAGGCACTGGGGAGGAGTGAGGGGGGACAGGGGAGAGTTGGGGGCTGGGGCCTGGGGAGAGGCCGAAGCAGAAGCCAGCGGGGTGGAGGCAGGGCTGCCAGGAGACACCGGTACTGCCGGGGCGGCTGCTGCCGCTGCCATGACAGGGCAGAGAGGGGCTGCCGTGGGAAGAGGGGGAGAGCCTGGGCTCTGGGGACAAGCTGTGGCCTTGGGAGGCGCAGTGGGAGCAGGCAGGAAAGTGGGGGATGCCGGCAGGGGAGATGCCACAAGGGGAAGGGAAGGGGTCAGTGGGAGAACAGCCAGGGCTGCCCCAGGGCTGCAGGAAGGAGCAGGGGCTGCCGAGGCTGCCCCGGGGGCAGGGAGAGGGGCCTCGGCTGCAGTTCCCATGGGGCTTGGAGGGGCGGCAGAGGGGGCAGCTTTCACAGGAGAAGCGAGAGCTGCGGGGGGAGAACCAGGGCTCACAGGGGGCGTGAGGGGGGCCACCATCACTGCGGCAGGAGCAGCAGCCAGAGCAGGAGACACTGGTGCTGGGAGTCCTGGAGACACTGGGCTAACTGGGGCAGGCCCTGGAGATCCTGGGGCTGCAAAACCCATCGGGGACTGCGGAGCTGGGGCTGGAGGAGGGAAAGTGGTAACTGGGACTTGCAGAGCTGGAGCAGGGAGCTGGGGGGGAACAGAAAACACGGGGATCGCCGCAGCTGGGACCACAGGTGGGGAAACGGGGGCCGGGGGGCCAGCAGGGGCAGGCAGAGCCGCGGCAGGGCTAGGTGGCTCCGCTGGGAGGGCCTGGCCTGCAGGGCCCGGAGACGGAGTCAGAGGTGGGGAATGAGCAGCATGAAGAACAGCTAAAGGAGAGAAACAGAGTGAAACGATGAGAGAAGGGAGAGAGGGAGGGGAGGCCAGGAGAAGGCAGCCTGCCCAGCACAGCCGGCCCCACCCTGGCCCTGGCCTTCCCCCCAGCCTTCGTGCCCAGCTTCTAGATCAGCAGACGAATGTCCGCCTGACCTGCCAGGTCCAGCGCAGACCACGACATTCACCTGCCTCTAGAAACCGGCATTGATTTTACAGAGAACGCTGTGCGGGCGTGTGAGCTAGCTGATGGGTGCAAGTAGCAGAAGAAAAAACCCGATGCCAGGATCAGTACTGCCACCCCAGGTTTCCCTGTTTAGAGCAGCTGTGGCTGAAACCCTGGCATGGCAGGCAGTGGCACCTGAAACGCCAGGAGGTCCCAGCGGGCTGGGCACAGCAGGAACCTGACGGGGCCGGCACAGGGGCCAGGCTTCGCCGCCAGCTCTGCGCTCAGCTCTTCCCTACCAAAGGGGTTGCCACAACCTTTGTGGAGCCCTGGAGGCCCAGCCAGACCCCCAGCGCTGCTCCCGAGCCTGGGAAATCACATCCCAGGCTGGCGGGAGCTGGGGGTGACGAGGACCCACCCAAGGATAGGAAGAAAAAGTCAAATTTAACACATTGGCATGCGTAACCGTTCCAGGAGTGCTCTGGCAGTTGTGCTCTGGCGGAGGGCAGCCCCCTCCCTCCAGCCCCAGTGTGACACAGGCAAACCCTCCCAGCAGGCAGGCACCCTTCAGGGACGAGGACGCCAAGGCACAGGTGGTGGCGTGGCTCGCTCACACTGAGGGGACGGGACCCCGAGTCCTGGCTCCCGTGCAGTGACCTGCGCTCCCCTGTGCAAGCTGTTAGGGTTAATGTAACTGCAACCACCCAGAACGGCAAACTCTGGTTAATGCGGCACACGAGGTGTTAACGAGGAGGGTCCGGAGTACCTGGCGCTGCAACAGGAGCAGTAACAGGGGCTGTGGGAGGAAGGGCAGCTGGAGCTGAATGGGCGAGAACAACAGTTTATTAAGACAAGTCCCACCGACGGAGGGTGCTCGCCATCCAGCTCCCCTGGTGCACACCCGCCTCCAGCCAGCTCCAAGAGAGCCCAGCTATTCCGAACGCCAACAATCAAAGGGAAGCGCTCAGGGAAGAGACGCGGTGAGAGTCAGGGAGGGCAGTACTGGTCTGACCAGCGTAACCGGCACTGTGGCCGGTCAGGAGAGCAGAACCGGCCCAGCCACACACCCGCCCCTCCGCAGCTCCAGCCCCACGCACGCCATCAACCCCGAACCCAGAGGCAGCACGTCCCGGCATGTCTGCTGGCAGGGACGGCGAGGGGAGCACTGCTGGGCCGGCTGCCAAGGAGAAGCCACCAACAGCTGTGGAGCCCAAATCACAGTCCGGTTCGCAGAGACCGTGTCACGTCAAGGGAGCAACAGATCTCCTTCTGCTTCCGCGCAGGGCACTGGCTCTCACCGCTGCAGCCACATCCAGCTCTGCATGGGTCACCCACCAACCCACAACAGGGCCAGCCCTGCCTCTGCATCTGCTGCCCCTGCCCAACCTCTCCCACACTGCGATTAGGGCTAGGTCACAGGCTCAAGTCCTCGCCTCCCTACGTTCTGGAGCAGTAACGTGTGTGGGACTCAGAGCAGCCTCCTCTGGGGGTAACGTCCCTTTCTCTGCCCCAAGAACAGTGGCCCAGAAGATGCTTCTAACGCCCCATTTCCCCAACCTACCCCAAAATGCAGGGTGGTGGGAGGAGACAGGCACTGGCCTGGAGCTGGGCAGCTGCTCAACCAGCACTGGACATCGGTGCCTTGTGCCAACGGGCCAGCGTGTGCCAGGACACTTCCTGCTCCAGGGAACCTACTGGCACCTCAAGACGGAGCAACAACCCCTGCCAAGAGCTGAGCTGGTCCCAAGCCCTTCACAGAACAGGCTGCAGAAACAACAGCCTTCTCTGGAAAGCTCGTTTACCCCTGCCAGCTCTCCCTGTTCCTTCTCAATCTCCACCAACACCCCACCAGCACCGTTTGAGGACGTTCCTGCGATAAGCAATCCACCACTTCTCCACTGACAGCCCCACCTCTCCTGTGGCCACCTCCGCAAACAAAGGCGAGACGCAGGACTCTCAAAGAGCATGGGTAATTTTTAAGGGATGCTTAAACCAACTGGGCCGCAGAGCCTCCCGCGGCCTGGCTGCGCACACCTGAAAGCTGAAGCCCTGTACTGCTGGATTAGAGATCACTCTGCCCAATCTCACAAGCTCTCCATGGACCAGCCAACCTCCGAAGAGTAAGATGAACGTCAAAGGAAACTGCCTGACGACTCCCACCCACGGGGCAATTGCTAACCCTGCGCCAGCACCCCCAGCTCCAGCTCTGCTTGTGCTGCCGGATCTCAGAACAGCCGGCTCAGCAGAGGGGATAAACACGACAGCACTCGCATGCACCCTTTGCCTCCACCCTCTGCCTGCAGACCTGCCTGACGGCTCCCGCAAGCCCCCGCAGCTGCTCCGGCCCCTGCAGCTGCCAGTGTCGCTGCCCCGGGGGCCCCCCATGTTCCCCGGGAGCCGGGGGAGCAGTTACTGTAACAGCATTTGCTGCTCAGCACATGCTGCCCTGGGTCAGCTTCTACCAACCTACATGCGCTCCATGAAGTCATCAGAGACTCAAGAGCAGCAGAGCAGAGCTTTGGGAGGAGGAAAGGTGCGAGTTGTCGCCCAAGACGAAGAGAAAAGCCGTCCCGGGAAGAGGGGGGGATGCTGGGAAGTGGCCCCACCGCAGGAATCCCAGCTACGCCTGGAGAGAGACCAAAAGTACAGCAGCTCCCCGGGACCTGACAGCACAGCTGTCACACCAACAGCCGTCACTCAGCCCCACCAGGCATAGAGGGACACTTCCTTCCCAGGGAAGCTTTCTGCCAGCACCTCCCAACTGTCGGGAAGCCCCGATTTCCCTCGTGGTCCCCAAATCCAACGTGCCATTCACTGTCGTGCACCTCGTGGCTCCCCCACGCTGGGTGACAACGCCTGGTCACGTATTCCTGCAGCGCGTCCCTGCGCCTCGGGGCAGAGACACAGCAAACACGGGCAGAACATTCGCCGACTGGACCGCAGCACCTGGGACACCTTCATGGGAGTCAGGCAGCGCAACAGGCAGCGCAGGCTGGGGACCGGCCCCTGCCCCACGGCGGGCACAGGAGCCCACACTCGCCTGCCTGGGCCTTTCTGAGCTGCCCCGAGTTGCGGCACCGGCCCCCCAGGACAGTATGAGGCCGGAGCAGCAACACTCCCCGGCCCCAGTGTCACTTTCCGACACGGAGCCATGCATCATCTTCCCAAACCCGACCAATTCCAGAGCACCAAGGGATTAACGTTTGTACGTGTCCCTGACTGTCCCAGTCACTGCACGGCCATACCCCGACCTGGCTACGGCCGTTTTCCCCCCGCTCCCACTGCTCCAACACTCAAATCCATAATGGGAATGTACAAACAAGGTGCAGAGTCTGGCTGACGTAACGCTCTCCCCAGTAGTTTGGGACGCAAGAAGCTACAAACCACATGACTTTAGTCATGTTTCCTGTAGAGATAACTAATATGTTTTTGGGTGGGCAACTACAGAACAAATACAGATTCCTTTTGGCCGCAGCACAACGATACGAAGGCAGAGGAGAAAGGCACTCAGGCCACGGAGCAGATGCCCCAAACGCCCCTGGGATAAAGCAGACAAGACTCGAGCTGGCATCAAGCAGCACCCACGGCCATCGGGTCCTCGCACACCGAGCGATCCCCAGCATGCCAGGGCCGAGCATGCCCCAGTACACCCTCACCCCGGAGGGCAGCGGCGCTCCCCACTCCTGCCCCACTGCTCCTCTTTCACCCCGAGAACCCGCCTGAACTCACCCGTCGGGCAGGTGAAACCCGGTCATCCACCAACGTCCAACCTTCCCCCCTAAAAACGACTGAGCGCCCAGAGGCTGCGGGGACGTTCCCCACCGTCAGCCCCCGAAGCCATGACCCCCCCCCCGGCCTCACCTGTCTCAGCCTGCGGCTGCGGCAGCTCCTGCTCCGTGGCCGGGACGGTTTCTGTAGCTTCGCCGGGCATTTCTGGGGAAAGGGAGAACCCAACAGGCCCGGGCTCGCCGGGGCTCCGTACGGCCCGAGGGCGGCCACCGGTAACTCGCCCTTCCCAAAGCCACCCGCGAGTCCGCTGCCCAGAGACACCGAACACCCGCCGGTACGGACAGGTCTGCGAAGACGGCTCAGCTGCCCGGTCGGTACCGGACAGCCCGGGCCCAGCGGGCCCCGAGCGCCGCACGGCACGGGCCGATCCCGGTGCTGCCAACGGGGCTGCCGAGCTGGCCTCCCCCGGCGGCCCGGCCCGGGGCCTCGGCCGCCTCTCCCCCCAAGAACGGGCGGCCCCTTCCCGGTGCGCGGGGCCGTCCCCGCCGGCCTTCCGGGCCCTGCTCGGCGCGACCACGGCCCCAGCGGCAGCCTCAGCCGGGCCGCCGCTGCTCTCCCGCCCGCCCTCCCGGCCCGGCCGCAGCCCACGAGCGGCGGGCAGCCTCTGCAGCGGCCCCGAGCCCCCGCGGCGGCGGATGGCGGCGGATGGCGGCGGCGGGACTCACTGTGCGGGGAGCAGGGCCCAAGATGGCGGCGGAAAGAGACCGAGCGGCTGGAGGCGCGACTTCCGGGAGGACGAGCACTTCCGGGGTAGGGGGCAGCGCCCCGCGGCCCGCCCCGCCCCAACGGCCGCGCTCCACCGTTCCGGGCCCCGTCCGGCCCGGGCGGCGGCAAAGGGGCCGGGGCGGGGCCGGGACCCCAAGCCGTGGGGCAGGGACGGCCGTGGAGACGGAGCTGGGGCCCCTCCGGGTGCGGGGCTGAGACGCCATGAACGTGGAGCCCGGCCCCGGCTGTGGGGCAGGGACCCCCCCCCGGTGCCAGCAAGGGCGCCGTGGGCAGGGGCACAGAGTACGGGGCACAGCGACCCCGTGGCTGCGGGGCAGGGGCAGGACCCCCAGCTCCTCCCCGCCGGGCCGGGCCGCGGACGCAGCCCCCGGGCCCTGGCCCCCTCCCACCTCGGCGCATCCCGGGGCGCAGGCACGCAGGTGGCCGGAGCCGTTTAATGGTCTTTGCATAGAAAAGGTACAAAATGTGGGAAGGGCCCGTGTGGGGCCCATGGGGAGCGGGGCAGGGAGCTGGCACGGTTTGGCCCCTGGCTGTCGGGCTCCCTGCTCCAAGGCACCAGGACCCCCGCGGCTGGCAGAGGCAGCGATGGCGGAGGTGGCGATGGCAGCCGGTCCCCCAGCGGCCCCGCGGCAAGGACTGGGGCTGCCACCGCGGCCCCTGGCAGCGAGGCCTCAGAAGTCTCCTTGAAGGTCTGCAAAGAGGAGAAATGGGAAGTTTTACAGAAAAAGAAGAGCAGTTTCTCAGAGACAGGGTGTCCCCCCCCTTTCGGGGTCCCCCAGCCGGCTGCATCCTTGCCTGGCACTTACCACTTCTCCGGAGCAGCTCTCCCCTCCGGGCGCGCTCCATCTCCTCCACAAACTGCTCAAAGACCCGCACGTAGGGTGCCAGGCTCGTCTTCTTGTAGTCTGGAGGATTTGGGGAGCTGAGCAGGAGCGGGAGCAGGCAGTGGGGACCCCCCGTGCCCCGGCCCCAGCCCCACTCACCCCGCACACGGCGCTTTGGCTCCGTCTCCCCACCATCCTCCTGCTCCCCGTCATCACCGGCTGCATCCAGCTCGTGGCACAGGGAACTGCAGGAGATGGTGGGACGTGGTGGGGGACTGCCGGCACAGCCGGGACCCCCTGTGCCACCAGCCCCGCTCATGTACCTGATGGTGGGGACAGCGAACGGGTCGAACTGGTCCAGCCTCCGCAGATCCAGCGGCACCGAAATGCGACCTGCAAGAGAGGGGAGTCACCGCTGGGGGTGCCTGGCCCTGGGGGTCCCCGTGGGGTGCCGCCCCTGCAGGCGGCCAGACCCACCTGTTTTGGGATGGACGCTGAAGGGGCTCTTCAGCAGATGCCCGACGCCTTTGCTGACGTTGATGTCGAGGCGGGGGAAGCAGTACTGCAGCATGATCTCCCAGTCCGCGTAGCATGGCGTGCTCCTCCCGCTCCCCGCTGCCTGCTGTGGGGACAGGCAGGTCAAGGGGCAGCGGGGCGGGCAGCAGCGCCCAGCCTCCCCACCCGGGGCAGCTCCATGGCCACTCACCCGTGTCCGCTCCATCCTGCCCTTCAGCAGCTCCCAGCGCTGCACCGAGTCCCGCTTCTTGGGGAACTCGCCCTGCAGCGGCTCACGGTGCTGTGGCTGGTGGTCAAGGCTGATCACGGACACTGCCGACCCCTTTCCCCCCACACAGACCCTCCCTCCGGACCCAGCACAGCACCAAGCGGCACAGCAGGGCCGCTCCAGGAAGGATATCCTCCGGGACGAGGGCCAGCACCTTGTCCCAGCTCTCTGGGCTGCCCAGGATGTCCTGGCCCACCAGCGCGTACGCCTCAAAGTACTTCTCCACCACGCTGACCGACCGCCTGCGGAGCAGCAGGGAGAGGCTCAGCGCCCCGTGGCCAGTGGCTGCGGGGGCCAGGCAGGGGGGTCCCCACCGACCTGATGAAGGGGTGGACGGGCTCGGAGAGGATCACCTTCTTCACGGTCTCCGCTCCGCCCTGAGGGGACAGAGGCAGTCAGCCTGGGGGGGTGGGCAGGGGGTGCCCAGCCCCCTGTGCACCCACCTTCACCAGGGTTAGGTACTCCACGGTGGCCGCCCGTAGCGCCGGGGACCACTTCCGCACCGCATCGTCGCACACCCAGCAGTGGACGCCCCTCCGGCCCGAGTATACCCACAGGCGATGCTTCATGCCCAGGTCCTCTGCAGGGGGAACAGCTGGGCTGCAGGAGCACGTCGGGACGTGCTGTGGCATCCGCCCAAGCCTGGCAGTGCTGCAAACCCCGCTGAGCACCAGTGCAGTCTCCACTCCCCCCCAGCCCCATGAGAGCACTGTCCCGGCACCCCCTTTGCGGTCTGGGCGTTGCTGCGGGGCAGACCATGGTCTGGACTCGTCCCCGGTGCACGAGGACGGGGGCCACGCAGGTCCCTGAGACCCTCACCCATGAGTGCGCGGTCGATGATGCGGACGGCAATGGTCATCAGGGTCCAGCACTTGGAGCAGATCTCAGCTGAGCTGGAGGCAGAGCACGGCGGGTCAGGCTGCTGCTCCGTGCCCCCACGGCCCCCTCCCAGCCCCCTATTCCAGCTCGTGCCATGAAAACCCCTGGGAACCTGCAGCACATCCGGACGTCGTCGTAGTCCGTCATGTCGATGTCAAAGACCAGCTCCTTCTCCTGCGGCTGGAAGGCCCCCAGGTGCACCGTGTTGTGCTGGTTGGGCTGCGGGATGGGACGGGCTCAGCCCCGGCCAGGGACCCCGTGAGTTGGGGGTTGCGTCCCCCCGGGGCCGGCTGGCGCCTGCGCTCCAGTTGGGGTGCCCAGATGGGAGCAGGACTCACCCGGTGGGAGTAGACGGCCCCGATGTCGATCTTGTAGGGGTTGGTCCTCTGCAGTTCCCGCTCCAGCTCCTGGGGGCTGCCAAAGGACTGGAAGCGCACGTAGACGTCGTCCCGCAGCGTGAAGGAGAACTCCCGCAGCTGGAAGTAGTTCTTCACCACTGCGGGGGCACGGGCGGGTTGGGGGGGGGGTGTGTGTGTGTGTGCAGCCCCAACACTGCCTTGAGGGCCCGGGCCCCTCCCGCGCGTTTCCCCCAAGCCCCCTCACTGCACTCCTGAGCCCCCCCATCACAGGGGCCCCCAGCCCCCCCATTCCCTGCACCCCCCGGACTCCCCGGACCCCGGTCAGTGCACCCACGCTGCCGCCGCCGCCAGCCCCAGCGCCCCCGGGACGCCCCCACGTGCCGCGGGACCCGGTATCGCAGCCCCCGGCGGTGCCCCCCGCCCCGCTCACCGCCGCCGTAGCCGAGCCAGCGGCCGTAGGCGCCGTGCGGGAAGAGCCGCCGGTAGAAGACCGGGAGCAGCTCAGGCAGCGCCGCCGGCTCGAACCGCGCCATGGCGGGAGGGAGGCGGCGGGAAGCGGCGGGGACGGGCGCCCGGGGGCCGCCGGGAGCTGTAGTCCGGCCCCGGGGCGCGAGGGTCGGGGGGGGGAGCGGGGACGGGGAGGAGCGGGGACGGGGGCTACGCGCGGTTCGGGACACGCGAGGGAGGGCGCAAAGCACCGGGGGGGCCCGGGGGAGTCCGAGGGGTGCCCGGGGTCCGGGGGGGGGGGGGGGGTCCCTGGGTCCGGAGTGGCAGCGCAGGGGTGCGGGAAACCCCCGGGCGCTGCCCCGCTCCGGGTCAACGATTCGCCGGTGGCCGCACGGCTGCGACCGGACCCGACCCGGCTGCTGCCGGAGCGGAGCCCCGGGGCCGACGCAGAGCCCGCGGCAGAGCCCGCAGCCCCGGGGCCGGACGCCCCGCGCACTCGAGGCGGCAGCACCGCGACGGCACCGAACTCGGGACGGGCGGGGGCGACGCCCTCAGGGGCAGACGGCGGGGGCGGTCCGGGCTGGGGGGGGGGGGGGGGGCGCGGCCGCCCCCGCAGCCCGGTCGCGCCCGGCGGCCCCGCGGCCCCGCGGTCTCTCTGCGGTCATTGCGCAGGAGCTGCTCCCGAGCCCGCGGCCGCGCTAATTAATCATTGACAGCGGCCGCTCTAATTAATCATTGACAGCGGCCGCGCTAATTAATCATTGACAGCGGCGCCGCGGGCAGGACCAAGGTCGGGCCGGAGCCGCTCAGCCGTCGTGCCCGCTGCGCTCCCGGTCCCTGTCCCGTTCCTGGCCCCGGTGCCGGTGCCCGAGGATGTGGCTGTACCTGGCGGCGGTGCTGGCGGGGCTGTACCTGCTGCGCCGCTGGCACCGGGAGCGGCAGATGGTGCCGAGGCTCTCGGAGAAGTACGTGCTGATCACGGGCTGTGACAGCGGCTTCGGGAACCTGCTGGCACGGCAGCTGGATGCGCGGGGGCTGCGGGTGCTGGCCGCCTGCCTGACCGAAACAGGGGCTGCGCAGCTGCGGGCAGCCACCTCACCGCGGCTGCAGACCGTCCTCCTGGACGTCACCTCCAGCCAGAGCATCGCCGCTGCCACCGCTTGGGTCCGGGAGTGTGTGGGCGACCAAGGTAGGACGGGGTGGCCGTCCCCATCGTTGTCCCCATCGTTGCCCCCCCGTCCCACCGCTCTACCAATCCGTGCCGGCACAGCTGGTGCCGGAGCAGGGCTGTGGGCAGGGGAGCTCACCCCGTCCCACTTCCCCAGGTCTCTGGGGGCTGGTGAACAACGCGGGGACCGCCATCCCCACCGCCCCTAACGAGTGGCTGACCAAGG
The DNA here is from genome assembly GCF_965638725.1 of Aptenodytes patagonicus. Classification (NCBI taxonomy): domain Eukaryota; kingdom Metazoa; phylum Chordata; class Aves; order Sphenisciformes; family Spheniscidae; genus Aptenodytes; species Aptenodytes patagonicus. The sequence goes on from NC_134975.1 coordinate 2,775,054, forward strand.
ACGACTTCGTCAAGGTGCTGGACGTCAACCTGGTCGGCCTCATCGAGGTGACACTGAGCCTCCTACCCCTGGTGCGGCGGGCACGGGGCCGGGTGGTCAACGTGGCCAGTGTGATGGGCCGCATCTCCTTTTTCGGCGGGGGGTACTGCATCTCCAAGTTTGGTGTGGAGGCCTTCTCTGACAGTCTCCGGTAAGTCTGGCACAGTAGACACCACCCTCAGTTTCCCAGTTTGCTTTTCCGTGCTTCGGCCAGCAGAGCCTCCGTCTGTCAAACCCCTTCCTCGTGCAACCACAAGCGAGCGCAGGCAGAGTTCATTTTAGCTGCTGCCGAAGCATAAGAGGAGGGGCTGCGGGGATGCTTAACACGTGGACCAGACGTCAGGACACCTTGTGCCACAGCTATAGGACTTGGGTCCCACGGGAGCAATCTCCTGCCCGGGGGGACCCTCGCCTGCCACTGGCAGCCTCTGCTCCGCTTTCAGCCAAGCTCATGCAGAGGCAGCCCGGGGGAAGGGAAGGCAAAGGACTTGGCAGAGCTTTGATTTCATTCCCCTGCCTGATGACTTCCCAGCGTCAGGGAGGCTGTGGCCACATGGGCACTGAGCCTCCCCCATTGGACCTCACCCCCACACTGGATCCTGCGGGCAATGGCCGTGTGGTCCCAAGGTTTGCTTTGGCCCCCATCCCATCCAGACTCAGCAGACATTTGCTCACACGCTGCTTCAGACACATGCCGGGGCTGGCGCAGGGTCTGCTGGGGTGGTCAGGCTCCCCACCGTACCTCTGGCACAAGGCTGCCATGTGTCCCACATGAGAGCCGGTGCCCACGCGCAGCCCACACTGGTGGGCGGCTGACGCGCTTGGGTGTTGCTGCTGCATCCCACGGGGCTTGATCCCTTCTAGAATTGAGATGTGCAACTTCGGGGTGAAGGTCAGTGTGATCGAGCCAGGCTACTTCAAGACAATGATCACCAACGCTGAGAACGTGGAGAAGAATTTACTTTCCATCTGGGAGAAGCTCCTGGAGGAAACCAAAGCGAGTTACGGGGAGAATTACTTGAAGGAGTGTAAGTACCTCACCTAAAGGCTAAGCAATGCTGTTTCTCTCCTGGCACAAGGCACATCCCCAGGGCCATGGGGTGTCCCGCTGCCCCGTCATCCCACCAAGCCCTTTGGCTGTGTTCGGCTCAAGGGTCTAAGCCCGGCAGTCTGACCAGCACTTTCTGCCTTCGCAGGTTTGGTAGCACTCAGGAAGATGCAGATGAGATGCAACTCCAACCTGACACTGGTCACGGACTGCATGGAGCATGCGTTGACCAGCCGTTTCCCACGCACCCGCTACTCTGTGGGCTGGGACGCCAAGCTGCTCTACATCCCCCTCAGCTACTTGCCATCAGCCCTCACAGATTTCATACTCACCTGGTCCTACCCCAAACCTGCCCAGAAAGTCTAAGGCAGGGACATGGCACAGGCAGCCAACAGGCAGCAGTAGCCAGAGCCCGGCAGCGCAGGGTGGGATCCAGCATCGCCCACAGCTGAGGCCGTGCCAATAGGTTCCTGAATTTCTAACTCAATGTATGTCTCACAACCCGCTGTCCTCTGCTAGCAGACTGGTTTGCTTCTGAATAAAGACAACTCCTCCTCCCTGCCTGGCAGGGCTTGGTTTCAGCCTCGGCTGGGGCTGCGGCACTGAGGCCGTGTCCCTGCTCCTCCAACAGCACCAGCACTGCTGCCAGCCGTGCCATGCCATGCCACGGGAGCTCCCAGGGTCTCTGGTCGTTCCCCTGAGTGCCTGCTCCATGCAGGGTCCAGCCCCCGCTGGGATGCAAGAGCTGCACCCGCCCGAGCTGGCGCTCCAGGAGTTAACACACGTGAATAAAAACCAGACCTGTACAAACCTAGGCAGATTTCCCTCTGGGCACAGGGCTGGGCAGCCTCTGGATGAGTCCTCCTCCTCAGTGCCCCTCGGGCATCCCGAGCAGCGCCTGCTTCTCTGCGTGGCTCTGCAGACCCCCAGCACCCAGTCAGTGTAGGCTGCCCCACCCCAGCAAACCATGCCCGGGCACCGCTGTGGCTGGGGACACCCCTTTGCCTGTGTCCAGGCTCATCCCAGCAGCTTTGCTGCCTCCTCATGCAGGGCCGGTCCCAGGGTGAGGGGACGAAGCCACCGGACCAAAGCCGGGCAAGCGCAGTGCAGCCAGTGAGAGGGGGAAGTCCAGGGCCGGGTGCTGCTGACCGTGTCTGGAGAGTTCAGCCAAATCCAGCTCTGTGGGGCGACTGGATTCACCCTGCCAGCACAAACAGCCATTAAAGGCCAAAGCAGAGCTCCAGGCACACAGACCTGTGTTGCGTGAAGCTGTGAATTGCAATTGAGAGATGCAAAACTTTCTCCAGGTGCTGGTGCAATCCTGCCTCTCCTCCGGCATGTCCCAGAGCAACCTGGCACCTGGCTCTCCCACCAGCACTGCCCAATGCATGGGCTGGGGCTGGTCCTCCACACCAACCTCTATATATATGGCACAAATGCGGACAGCACAGAAGGCTGTCACTGAGCCAGTGCCGGTGCCCGAGGATGTGGCTGTACCTGGCGGCGGTGCTGGCGGGGCTGTACCTGCTGCGCCGCTGGCACCGGGAGCGGCAGATGGTGCCGAGGCTCTCGGAGAAGTACGTGCTGATCACGGGCTGTGACAGCGGCTTCGGGAACCTGCTGGCACGGCAGCTGGATGCGCGGGGGCTGCGGGTGCTGGCTGCCTGCCTGACCGAAACAGGGGCTGCGCAGCTGCGGGCAGCCACCTCACCGCGGCTGCAGACCGTCCTCCTGGACGTCACCTCCAGCCAGAGCATCGCCACCGCCACCGCCTGGGTCCGGGAGTGTGTGGGCAACCAAGGTACGATGGGGCAGCTGCCCCCATCATTGTCCCTATTGTCACACCTGCTGGCCCTCCTACCGCTCTACCAACCTGTGCCGGCACAGCTGGTGCCGGAGCAGGGCTGTGGGCAGGGGAGCTCACCCCGTCCCACTTCCCCAGGTCTCTGGGGGCTGGTGAACAATGCGGGGACCGCCATCCCCACCGCCCCTAACGAGTGGCTGACCAAGGACGACTTCGTCAAGGTGCTGGACGTCAACCTGGTCGGCCTCATCGAGGTGACACTGAGCCTCCTACCCCTGGTGCGGCGGGCACGGGGCCGGGTGGTCAATGTGGCCAGTGTGATGGGCCGGCTTGCCTCCTTTGGGGGGGCGTACTGCATCTCCAAGCATGGCGTGGAGGCCTTCTCCGACACCCTCAGGTACAGTGGTGATGGCCACCAGTGACCCCCGGTGCTCCCCTGCGCCGGGGCTTGTCCGGCAGGCGGGCACGCGTTGGCAGGTGCAGGCATGCCAGGCGGCTCTGCCCCACTTCCTCCACGCAGGGTTTTATGTTGCACCCAGTTACATCCTTCCCTGTAGAGGAGAACAGCAGCGAGCCAAGGTGGGGGCTTGTGAAATACCGACACAGTCGTGCACAGGTTGGGAAACCAGGGCACAGCTGGAGCAGCAGTTGTGCAACCAGAGGAAGGGTCTCGAGAAAGCCTTGAGGAAGGAGAGGGCTCCCCTGCACCCACCCAGGGGATGATGGGGTGCCCAGGGGGGGTCATGGGCTCCCCCTCACCCTGTGCGGCTCTGTCCCCCCCAGCCCTTGCTCGGCTCGGGACGGCGGCTCTGTCCGCAGGGCTGACAGCTCCTCTCCGGCCAGGCGCGAGATGCGCCCCTTCGGGGTGCAGGTTTCTATCATTGAACCCGGTGGCTTCCGGACGGGGATGATTGACCCCGCGACAGTGGTGAAGGGCTTCAAGCACCTCTGGGAGCGGCTCCCAGCAGAGACCCAGGCAGCCTACGGACACCATTACCTGGAGACCTGTGAGTACATCCTCATGTGGCACTGGCACTCCCTGGTGACCCCACCACCGCTGGCATGCCGGGCCGGGCTGACCCCCCTCTGTCCACCCAGATGCCAAGAGCACCTTCCTGCTGCACCGCCTGAGCAGCTCCCGCCTGTCCCACGTCACTGGCGTCATGGTGCATGCGCTGCTCGCCCGCTTCCCCCGCAGCCGCTACGCGGCCGGCTGGGACGCCCGGCTCGCCCTCCTGCCGCTCAGCTACTGCCCGGCCTGGCTCACCGATGCTGCCATCGGCCTCTTCCTGCCTATCCCAGCTGGGGGGATGCCCACGCACCGCTGAGGATGGCCGCCGGACCGGGGATGTGGACACAGTACCCACGGGCACCCGCTCGCCTTGGGCCCCTGTTAATTTGCTCAATAAAGCTGGTGCAAAGCGAGGGGCTGCCCGCAGTGAACCCCAGCCTCGGAGGTGTCCGAGAGCCGCCTGGCCATGGTGCTGGGTGACCAGCTCCACCAGGGCAGCATGACGCTGGTGGGGTCCATGCCAGCCCGCGGGGTCCGTGCCAGCCTGTGGCAGGACCCTGGCTGCCGCCTGTGCCCAGAGCAGCGGTGTGCCCAGGGATGTCTGAGCTGCGGCACAGGATCCTCTCTGCCCCCACAGCCCTTCGAGGGGCTGATGGCTGCGCCGGGGTTCCAGCTCATCCTCATGGTCATTGGCAGGGGCCAATCCACACCTACTGGCACAGCCGATCGTGGCTGTGGAGCCATTGCAGACACCGGCAGTGCTCTGGCTCCCCGTCACTGCCTCATGCTGGAGGTATGCCGCTGCCCCGGAACCTGGTTAAAGATGTTTTTTCCTTCAAGCCTGCTGCTTTCTGCAGCACCAGCCTTTGGGCCCACCGGGCTCACAGCTCCCTCTCTGAGGAGATGTGAGAGCAATTGCTCTTTGCAAAGGTCCCCAAAGCTGGTTGTGCTTCACTCCAGCTCTGCCGGGAGCTGCCAGGACCTCCCCACTCTGCCACATCCCAGCTCTTCCCCATGTTTGTCCAGCTCAGGATGTGGGGGCTTTGCTCCTTGGCTCCCCATGTCCTCCCTCGCTGCCACACAGGTAAGCCCGAGAGCCGGCTGGAAATGGCTCCATCCTCTCTTGCTGCTCCGGGGCCCTTCGGCGCCAACGCAGCCTCCCCTCCCCTGCAGCCTCCCAGCTCCTCCATGGGTGACCTCGGGCTCAGCCCTGGCAGCCGGCGCTCCCTTCCCAGCACAATGCAGCAATCGTGTGGCCCATTGTCCACAGTCTCCTCTGGCAGCGGGTGGTCAGGTCCGGCACAGAGAAAGCTGCAGCTGGTGGAGACAAGCTCTCGGCATGGCTGGGGCAGACTCGGCTCTCAGCTCTGCTGCCAGAGGATGGGCTGGAAAAGGCACCCTCGTTAACCAGCCCGTGACACTGCCAGCACAGGGAGCTGGGCATGTGGGCAGTGACTCATGCATCGTTTAAATCTCTGATTAAGGACTGATTAGTGATGACTAGCTGGGGGTTAGGTCCCTGAGGTTGCGCACCTGCCTGCAGGACAAGAGCAGTGTTAGCAGCAGCCCTGCTCCCACCAGTGCTGTGCTGCTCCCCCACACACAGAGGCTGAGCCCACGCGAGACCAAGACACCCTTGGGCTGTGACGGAACTTGGGGGGACGAGGAGCTACAGCAGGATGGGAGGCAGCACATAGGGCCCTTGTGCAAGCTGCGTTACAGCTCGCCGAGCTGTTTCCCCAGCCAAGAAAGCTTTCCTAAACGCTTTAGTTGGCTTAGCAAGCCAGTAAGATGTCCCCAGCAGCCCTCACACATCATGTTTCAGGCCCATGTGTCCCCAAGGGGCTGGGCTGGGCTGTGGCGTGCTGAGCTGCCGGGAGGCGACACTGCAGCCTTGGCTGCGCCTGCCCGAGGACCCCTGCGCCTGCATCCCTCCGGCAGCATCCTGGGCCGGCACTGGCTGCCCAGGGAGGGAAGGGCAGGAGAACAGCAGATCCCCAGTGCTGCCGCCACCTGGAGCCCCCCTCGCTTTGGGTCTGTGTTGCCCCCTCCCCCTTGGTGGGGCCAGGCTGGCAGCGGCCAGGAGGGGCTCAGCACCCGTATTTCACCCCGGAGCCAAGCGCTGGCAGGTGGAGGAGGAACTGGCCAGGCCCACGGGCTGCCATTATCAGCCTCTCCTCTTCGCCTTCCTGTGTGCTGTCCATCCGACCCCTGATCCACCAGGCTCCAAAGGACCTGCTCAGATCAAAGCGGCTGCTTTCTGGAGAGCAAACATCCTTTTCCCATTTGTCTCCAGACAAAGTGGGGAACCGGACCCTTAGGGAGGCTGGGGGCTCCTGGGCACACGTTTGGGTGCCGACAGCCTCAGGGTGCCCCGAGCATCGTGGCAGGGATGGGGAGAAGGGGCTGAGCCACCTGCCCCACTCACCACGACTTGGCTGGCTTGGAAATGCAACCAGCTCCCGGTCCTCACCGTCCTCTCTAGGATCGGCAGCCCCTGTGCAAATCTTGACAGCAAAGATTTGCAGCACCCAGGTCATTCTCCATCCGAGAGTTCAATGTGGAAATTTCCTGACCTGTTAAATGGAAACAGAATGGCATCCCTGCCTCCCAGGGGAGGCAAAGTCCCCCCATCCATTGGGCGGCAGAGTGGCCCTTTGTGACCCCCCCCATGGCCCCCATCCCACAGCTGAGCCAAAACGCGCCCCATCGTGCTTGGGGCGAGCACAAAGCCGCTGAGTTCCTGTTTGCAACCTGGGGCCTCGGTCCTGCTGGGGCTGGGTACCTGCGCACGGCGTCACCGGCACCAGGCTTGTTGTTGTGAGACCCGACTTATCAGTGCCCTCGTGCTTCCCCGCTCTGGCCGTGCCTTCCTTCCGAGCCGATTGTTGATCACAAAGTCTTGTCTGCACTCGAAAAGGAGATTTCCTGCAATTGTTTTGCAGGACTTGCAGCTTGATGCAAAATTTTCTGCCTATCAGCCCCCTCCCCAGTGCCAGGGCAAGGCTCAAGCCCACTCCCTTCCCCTGCAAAACTGCGAGGCAATCACAGCTCAATGATTAATTGCTGCCCGGCCAGAGGTGTTTCTGTGGCGATAGCCATCTGCCATCAACTCCTGCGACAGCTCGGAGCAACAGGCAGCGCTGACCTGCCAGAGATGTTCAGCTTTTGGCCCTTTTTCCCCCAAAGGAAACCCTGAGCTCACCCCGGCATCACGTGAGCATCAGGGACAGTCAATGGCACATTTGCCTTAACCCACCCTAACCCCTTGGGACTCCCAGAGCCGGGGGAGGACCTGGCTCAGCTGGGTCTATCCCATAGGATGCATTTTCCCCTCCTGTCCACAGTCGCAGTAGGACCCGGGCAGGATCCAGCCCCTGAGACCAGTGGGGCCACAGCAGCCGGGTCCTGCGGGAGTGATGGTGGAGAGGACCCGCCCGGAGGAGCCCCAGGGAGCCCCACTCCATCCTTGAGCACCTGCAGCTTCGACACCGACACCTGCCCCAGGCCTCCCCATGCCCATTCCCAGCCCTGCAGCAAAATCAAATGGGAGCCGAGCCCTGGGGCTGGAAACCGAGTCAAATGTCATCCGCGCTGGGCTGTCTCAGGATGTCAGACCACGACGGTCATTTCCTGCCGGGAAGCAGCCAACAAGCCCACCCCGAGCTCTGCGCCGCTGCGGCTCTGCTCTCCCAGAGGTGCATGAGCCACCGAGCTGAGAGGATTGCCACGCTCCCTGAGCAGCCCCTCCACGCAGCCTTCGGCTCTGCCACAGGTGAGCCAATGCCTCTCCCTCCCCGCCTGCGTCGGTCTGTCCCCTCTCCCACCAGCTTCTCTCAGGACCTGCAGCTTGGCGAGGGCGGGAGGTCAAGGAGCCTCAGGGACGGGGTGGGGGCTCCAGCCCTGGGGGCTCGCTCTTCTCTCCTCCATGGTTTCGGGAGCAGGCGGGTGATAGCTGTTTGCCGCAGGGCTGATGCTCTTGCAGGGGACGCCTGGCTGCGGCGCTCACCGGCTCGCTGGGCTCCGAGTGCCACGGAAATGCCCCAGCAGCACTGCACGCTCCTCCAGCTTTCCCGGGGGAACGGCTGGTCTTGCGAGCTCTTCCAGCGGCATGAGGCTGAATGGGGTCCACAGCATCTTTGCCGTGCGGATGCAGCTGTGCTGGGATCAGAGCTCTCACACTTGGGGCAATAAAAGGATGTTAAGGTCAACTGCATTTCCCTTAAGTTTATAATTTTGTCACCTACTTGGAAGTCCTGACAGCTCCCAGCAACGCAGCTGCGAGACGAGCAGAGCGAGGGCGGCCGGCTAGGTTTATAAGGCGACCACACACCAAGGGCTCAGGTGGGGGACAGGGGCTTTCCTGCTGGATCAGAATCGAGCAGACGTGGTCGCTGGCGCATTTAACGGTCCGGGTGCCTGCCCGCATCCTGGGCGCCTCACAGCCAGTTGCTGCATGCAAGGGCAGAGCGGCAGAGCTGGGGTCAGGATTCCCACAGGCTCCGTGGCGGCCAGACCTCAGCTCCAGAGGTGCCGGGGGGACAGCACGAGCCTCGGCAGGGGGCCTCCCGCCCAAAGGTCGCTGCGCTCCTGGGTCATCAGCTCCGTTTCTGCAGTGACTGATGTTGCTGAGCCTTGGAGCTTTGTGGGTGCTCTCACCTGTCCTTCATCCCTCTCCTCCATCAGTCCCTAGCACTGCTTGTCCCTGGTCCCTGGCCCCAGCTGACCAGGCTGTGAGACAGGGACAACCACCACCTGGGAGCATGTGTTGGTGAACAGGCGGCTGGTGTTTGTGGCTTGCATTTTGCCTGGGACGTGAGGTTATCGTCCAATGTGGATACAGCATCTTCTGAGGGCTGATGTAGGAATTCACCATAGGAATAAAAACTGGATTAAAAAAAAAAAGCAGATGGGTACTTCCAGAGCCTCCCGCGAAGACTGAGCTCTGACAGGAGAGATCGGCTGTTTCTCTGTATTTCCAAGCTGTCTGGCTCAGTGCAGCCACTGAGCCACAACTCGGTGCTTTCCCTTTCCTTGCAGCTACCAGGATGGCTGAGGTGACCACTGCCCCCACTGAGACGCACACTCTCCTGAATGAGTACGGGGACTACCACAACTGGTCCGAGCTCTTCCACCTCCTGAACTACACCTACACCTTCTGCGAGTTCAGCCTGGATGAGAACATCAAGCGGGTGATCCTCTTCATCCTTTACCTGGTCATCTTCGTGGTGGGCTTGGTGGAGAACCTCCTTGTCATCTGGGTCAACTGGCAGACACGGGGCAACAAGAACTTGGTCAACCTCTACATCATCAACATGGCCATTGCTGACCTTGGAGTGCTGCTCTCACTGCCCATCTGGATGCTGGAGGTGATGCTGGATTACACCTGGCTCTGGGGCAGCTTCCTCTGCCGCTTCACGCACTACTTCTACTTTGCCAATATGTACGCCAGCATCTTCTTCCTCACCTGCCTGAGTGTGGATCGTTACGTGTCCCTGACCAGCTCCTCCCTCTTCTGGCGTAAGCACCAGCACCGTGCACGCCGCATCATCTGCGCCTGCAGTTGGGTCTTGGCAGCAGTGATCCCATTCCTGGAGGTTGCTCACATGCAGCTGGTCAATACCGGAGAGCCCATCTGCATCTTCATGGCCCCCTTCGAGACCTATGACGAGTGGGCGCTGGCAGTCAGCTTGGCCACCACCACCATTGGGTTCCTCATCCCCTTCCCCATCATCACTGTTTTCAACATCTTGACGGCCAGGTTCATCAAGCGCACCAAGCCGGAGAGCAGGAAGCACTGTCTGCTCATCTATGCCTATATCGTCGTGTTCCTCATCAGCTGGCTGCCCTTCCACATCATGCTCACACTGCTCACCCTCGACGGCAACCACATCATCCTCCACTGCACCTTTGCCCACTTCCTCTACTTCTTCTATGACATCATAGACTGCTTCACCCTGCTCCACTGCGTGATTAACCCAATCCTCTACAACTTCCTAAGCAAAAACTTCCGCAGCAAGCTCATCTCCGCCGTGGTTAAGTACATCCCCAAAGACCAAGGCAGCCAGAAGGGCGCAGACAATTCCTCCTCCACCACGCAGCACTCCATAGTCATCACAAAGGAAAACAACCCTCCCAATTAAGGGGGATCGGACTCTCCCACTCATCACTGGCAAGTGGTTGCGGGGGGGGGGGAGGGGGGAGCTCTCTGCACTCACTGAGGTCAGTAAGATTGTTTTCCTGGTGATAAGCAGACACTTTGCTTTTAAACAACATTTCTTGGCTGGCCACCTCCTGTGCTCTGAAGGCAGGGCAGGGTGCCAAATGTGAAATGAGATGGTGCGGGGAGCTACAGACATCTTGCCTCTCTGATGTGCTGCTGTATCAGATCTATTTAGCTAAAGAAAGAATACGAGAAAGAGGTATTTCCTGTTTTCCAAAAGAAACACTTGCAGTAATAAAGTGCATTACTCTGCCTGCTCGGAAGTCTGAACACAAATCTGGCCCCTAGGACCTGAGCCCCGTACCCACCCACCCCGAGCCACAGGGCTGGGGGCACACGATCCTTTCTCTTCACCACAAGTTTTTCTGCAGGCCCCAACTTTCACTTACACATGTGCTCCGGATACGCCGCGCTGCAGAAGTGTCCGGTGAATGCTGCCCTTCTGCTGTGATGCCATACCAAACAGGAGAGAGGAAATTCATTCCTTTGAAACACAAACCTCTTCTCCCCATGCCCGGCAAACAGCTGAAAGCCTGATTTTACAGAAATGAAGGCAACGCAACCCTGAGGGGCTGAGCACAACACAGACCTGAGCTTTAACGAGGGGAGGAACGATTCGAGATCAGCAACTAGTTGAGAGCAATTTTGCAAACCCAGCAGTAAATTAGTGATGGTTAAAACTGGGTTTGACTGGGCACGGCTGCTTCCAAACATGACCGGTGTCAGCAGAGGTAGGGTTCCCAGTTTGTGTTTTGCAGCAGGAGACCCATCCCATTAAACCCAGCCTCCTTTAGAGCATCTCCTGGCAGGTTTCTAAGGCCACTGGGTGCGTTTCTAAACGCTGGCAGACTCTGGCAGCCCTTCACGCGTGCTCCCTTTCAATCAAAGTCGCACTGAAGCACACCCCATGGGAACGCGTATGCATGTAGAAACCTTCGGAGCTGAAGCATGGGCTGGGCTTTGGCTGTGTAAGAAGTTGGAGCATCCAGAGAAAGTTCATTGTTGTCCGGATTCTGCTAAGTCACGTGCTGCGGGTCAAGCCCTTGGCAGGGGAAGGTGAAAGAGCGACAGTCACTAGAAGGGAGTTCATAAATCTACCAAAGGCCTTGAGCTGCTCAAGAAACACATTTTTAAAAAAGCAAAGCATAAGCAAATCTAGGGACAGGATGCTTGCAGCAGAGAGCGGTGGGTGGGGAGCAGGATGTCCCAGGCTGCAGGAGAAGCCCACGACCAGGGGTTAACACGGGCGCACAGTTATCACGGGACTGGCTGCGAACAGCTCTGCGATTTACAGGGGTCCTGTGACAGAGTAAATCACTAAATACTTCAGGACTCCTTGTGCACAGAGGTGTTCCTTCTTACTACAAAGGGATACTAGCATTGACAGAAAAAGCCAAATCTGTCTCTTAAACAGAAATATTTTGTACTACAGCTGGGGAAGAAGCTAGTCCCCTCAGACACAACAGCACCCTGTTGAGGGAAGCAACTCACGGCCGTTCCTCTTCCTTAATTATGTTACTTACACAGTTTCACAACTTGAGAGTGTAGAGCCACTTAGACTGTAAGCCCTCGGGGCAGAGGCTGTCCTTCGGGATCTGCACGGACACAGGACCTCACTGCCTTTGTCCCCGTGACCCTCCTGGGCACAACGTGTGCAGCGAAGCCGAGCAGCCCCAAAACTGGCCGGTGAATGCGAAGGCAGCTTCATGCTGACATGACCCACAGCTCTGATCCTGAATCTTCCCTAAGGCTTCCTTTTACTAATACCCTGCCATTTTCAATGAAGACATGGAAGATAAGTACACAATAAGAAGACACTTGAGGTGTGACATAACCAGGACAGCAACATACTCAATTTCAAGTTACTTAAACATGTAAAACTTGGTAGTTGACCTATTAAACTTGTGGTTTTTTAACTCTCCTAATGCATCTGCAACTTTGTTCATAGACCTCAGGGCCTGAGTGGCCTCAAATAAACCCTCATACAGCCCGACGCAGTGATCTGGGCTTGAAACCCAGCAAGTCCCTTAGCTGGGTCCCTCAGTCTCCCTTTAAAGCCTTCGCCATCCCTTAAGGGTAAACTCGCCCAGCCACAGGCTCCTTTAGCAATTACTGACTATATACCCTTGGACCACCCTCCCAGCTTGAATTTCCAGTGCCCGCTGCTGGTCACCGAGTTGGTGATGGGGAACTGGTCCTGTCCCACCAGGTAAGCTCTCCCCAGAGCAGCTCTGCCCGAGTAGCTCCAGTGGCAACCGAGACCAGCAGCCCCGGCCGACGGCAGTGCCCAGCCAGCAGGTCGCCCCAACCCCGAAATGAGAAGGAAGCCTCACTGCTGGAGAAAAGCTAAAGCGGCTCTTGAAAATGCCAGCAGTGTTTGCCCGCTGATCTGGCTTGCCAGCCAACAGCTCCGAGCCTGCGAAGGTCCAGGTCTCGGTGAAACACAGCACTGGCAGCACAGAAAGGGCTTATCAAGGAACACAAACCCCGCGAATTTCCTAAATGGTTTCTAACGAGGGCTCTGCTCCCAGCCTGCTGTGGAAGCAGTCTGCAGAAATGCCAGAGTCGCTTCTCCTCGCGCTGCTCCGGGTGCTGGAGAAGGCAGTGAGGAAGAGGCCCCGGCTGCCTGGACTCGTGCCACAAATCCTGCAGAGCACAGCACAGGAGCAGGATACCAGGAACAGCTCACGTGCTTTCCCAGGCACTCCTGAAGAGACAGAAATGCCAATCTGCACATTTAAAGAAACAAGTTTTATAAAGAAGCAAGGTACAAGAGGTCAACATTTTCCATTTTATTATTCTAAATAAAAACCACACTTTGTGCTGAACAATGGAGTATAAAAGAACCCGATGTACAACGATTTTAGACATCTACTATTTGGGGGGAAAGTTTACAAAATATACAAAACTTTACAGCAAATAGATAGTAAACACTTAAATATCAGGAGGTCAGTACCTACTATTAACTTAACGAAAAGGTTAGACAGCAATTCAACTCTTTTACTTCTGCTTAATTATTCTGAGACCTGGATCCTTTGAGAAAGGGGAGAATAAAACTGAACTTTGCGGTTTAGAAGTTGGAGTAAGACCAGTCTCGAAGCACTGCCTTTTGGAGGGGGATTTTGTGTCAGGGCTTCCCGTGAGGACCCACAACCCAGCTGCTCTCTGCAAACACCGCTAGCACAGCTCACAGCGAAGTATTTCCCCTCTGCATTCCCCTGTTGCACCCCAAGGATCCCAAAGCACTTTGCAAACACGAGTTAAACCTCACAGCTGCTCCAGGCGAGGTAGGTAAGTGTCGCCCCCACGTTCACGGGGTGGGGGGAAGCGAGGCCAGGAGGCGAGCAGGCTTGACAAAGGCTGCACCACAAGTCAGCGGTGGAGCGAGGAATGGACCCAGGCACGGGGTTCCCACCCTGGCTCCCCGCCACTGCGAATGGCGCTTGGCCTCCGACACAGAGCTGTGCGCAGCTGCACCCCCGGCACACACACAGCCCCGCGCTGCTGTCCGGGAGCCCCCGCCATCACCGGGTGACTCCACCATGACGCAGCCGGGTCGGAGCTATGGCTCCTTGGGGCAACGCAGCCTGTGGGGGACTCAGGACTTGCTCCATCTACACAGCGTTCTGGAGGAATGCTGGAGCTCCCAGCCAGGCTGGCCAGACTCAGGGACAGTCACACTGCTGAGGGGATGGGGACGACAGAGCTCTGGTGCTGGCTGCAGGCTTGGAGACACCCAGGACCCTGCCAGGGGAGGGAGAATGCAGGTCTCTGACCCCTCTTGGGACAATCCCTTTGAGGAGGAGCCGCGGCATGAGGCCAGCCCAGTGCAGGAGTGCTGCAGGTCCAGATCTGTCCCCCCATCCCCTCTGCAGACAGGGCTTGCTGCTGATCTCAACACGTTTCACGTGGGAATAATTCATTATAACACAGGAAAGAATCCAAGACACAGAAACACCAGGGACCCAAGCGCTCCCCTCCATCCCCACACCCAAAAACGACCAGCAGAAAATGAGGTGGGCTTTTACTTTCCCATCCCTGTGCTCAGAAGGGTGGGTTTGCTTTGCCCATTAGTGTTTCAGTGTAAAAGCTTCTCTTTTTGGTTTATGTGCACAAAAGGCTTTTGCTTCACAGCTTAGCTAGATATGGGGCTGCAGATGCTACCACGTGGCAGCACCCCAACCCATCCAAAAGCTCATCACAGCTTCTGGGACATTTTAGGAGGGTCTCGAGGCTTTAAGGACTCGGCTCTCCCAAGCCTCGTCTGCCTCCCTCACATCCTTCACTGCAATCTCCAGAGCAGAGCAGGTCGCATCCATTCCTGTCTACCAGCCCATCTTGTCACCACCAGGACAACGAAGAAACCCCGTAACTCAAAGAGCTCCTCAGAGGAGCCTCCAGTGAACCGCCAACTCCCACGCTTTCCTAGAGCGCCATGCATTCTCGAAATGATTTTTTTTCCTTTAAACTTAACAACACTAGGCTAAACATGGCTCCGCAGACCAGCTAGAGATCACAGATCACAGCCTGGCAACTGACCGGCACTATGAGACTGGAGTTTGGAAACCAGAGCTCCAGTGGCAGACGTGGCACAGCCTGGACAGCCCCAGGGTCGGCAATCATTTCAGTGCCTCTCCTCCTCCAAAAACAGGCTCCAGGCACCAAAATCAGGACAAATCCAGTTTAACACCCCCCAGGGCGATGCCAGCTGGCCCCAAACCCAGCCAATATTACAGGGATTGGGGAAAGGACACAAACTCCCAACAGCCTCATCCTCAGACTTGTCCTCTTGTTCCTCCTCAGCAAGGTCTGTTCCTCCCACCCCACCTCCGTGTAGCAGGATCAGCCTCGGGTATTGCAGGTCCATGGGGAGACTGAGGATGACCCACGCTCAGGATGAAGGAGCTGCCTGGGAAGAGTCATTAGGCCCAGCCAGGGCTCAGCACTGCCGGCGGGGACACGGCTCGACACAGACTCTTGCCTCTTCTCCCGTCACAGCGGAGCTGGACCTGGACCTGAAGCTGCTGCGGTGGAAACGCAGCTTTACAGGCAAACCGCGGGGATCGAAGAATGGATGGAGCTGAAGGGCAGGGGCTTCCAGCAGCTGCACACCTCTGCGCCCTCCAACCCCTCTCTCCCCGGGATGTCAACTCCTCCCGCTCCCTCTCCCAGCTGATGGGGAGAAGTGCTCTGCAAACCCCAGGGGACATTACAGAGCTGCTAGCCCTCAGCACACACACTGTCGCTTCCCCCAGCCCCTCCACAGACACAGCGGCACCGAGCCGTCCCCACTTCTTATATTGCTACAGAGCTTCTTTACACGACTGCAACAGGGACGGGGCTAAAGGGAAGTTTGGTTTCGACGGGGAAGGCTGTAACAGGAGTAAACCGACCTGGCCAGGTCTGGGACTGGTAAAGAACAGGAAAGGATGGAGGCTGTCATTTCCCTAGGACGCTAAACATCAATATTCACTAAGCGCTTTGCGTCTCCCACACACTTTGCAGGTACGAGCCAGCAATCTTCACCGCACCCCCGGGAGGTAGGTAGGTACCACAAGTGTTACCACCCTCATTTTACAGATGAGGAAACTGAGGCAAAGAGGTGAAGTGACTTGCCCAAGGCCACAGCGGAGTGAGGGGAGCGACCCCCAGGAATTCCTAGCTCACCAACCACGCGTCCAGCCCACGCTGCTCCTCTGCCGCGGGTTGTCCCTTCAAAAGGAGGGGAAAGCGGGATAAGTTTACAGGGTTTGCAAATCACTAGTTTTGTTTTGTAACACCATATCTTTACAGAAGCGCAGGAGCCAATTTACTATGACTGTGGCTTGAAAACCCTGAGCGCTTCCTGTTTGTGAGGTAGAATGAGTTACCTAAGAGCAGTCATAACTCATGCTGCGGCATCGGAAATACTTGTTCCTCTCCACCTCTGCCCCACAGCAGGATAACATGGGAAAAAGCCGATCCCCACCCTTCCTGGTGTAAACACTGCCGGCAAGGGGCTGACCTCACCAGCGCAGCCGGGAGAGCCCACTGCGACGAGGAGTCCCCAGCCCGCACCTGATGTGCATCCAGGAGAGGCTGAGCTGAGGTTCTCACCAGCTGCTATTGCTGCCAGCTCCCAGAGCTGCTCTGCCACAGCCCCCAGCCGGTGCCTGCTGAAGTTACAGCATGATTCGACAAAAGATGAACGAACTTACGTCGCACCAACAACATCTTGCAACACACGTTTGCCACGAGACATGTCTGGGATGCGGTGATCCACAGCGGCAGCCACGGGAGGGGGCTATCCGTTCAGCAGAGAGAAGAGTCCTCAAAGGTACCTTCCTGGGAGTTAAGGCAACAGCTTCATCACGTCTTGTCTGCTGGGATCCATGCAGCTGCAGCGATGCCACTCTCTGGCATCCAGCGCTTCCAGCAACTGGCAGCCCTGGGACACACCATGCCGGCAAAGCACAACATGCAGGGCTGCCGTCGGCAGAAGAGAGCTGAGGAGACATCGGCACGCTCTCGATGGCCAGCTGCAGGCTGGCAGAAGTTAGGTGTGACCGTGCCATCACAAAATACCTCCCAAGGAACAGCTGACCCCACAACATGAACCTGCTTTCCCTGCCCTCTCCAGCGACTCCTCCGAGAGCTCCCTTTGCTCACGCATCTGCCTCTTTCCTTCCACGCAGCTGCCCCGCTGCTCAGGCTCTTCAGAGAGGTGGTGTCACTCCTTCATCTCCACCTTCAGAGATGGGGTCTCGGGGCACAAGCAAGCGGCATGTCACAGGCACAGCAGAGAAACAGCCACCCACGCTCCCTGCTCAGGCAGGGCTCCTGGAGACCAGTGGCACTGCCTGGGAACTGCCCTTGCGAGCGACAATCACCCTCCTACTCAATTTACCACCAGGTATCCCTCCTCGTTTGCGTGTGCACACTCACACGCTGCTTGCTCATCTCCCCTGCAACGGAGCAACGACTTCAAGGCTGATTCTGTGACACGGACTTTGCTTATCTCCTCGCAATAGCAGCAGAACCCCAGTGATGCCCAGAACAAGTCTTTTTCTCCTTTTTTCTTTCTTTTTTTTTTTCCTTTTCTTCGAGTCCAGCACCATCCTGCTCTGGCTCTGTCCCTCTCTACTGAGGTCAGGTGTGAAAAATCTTAGCAGCATCAGTTTGTGGACAAGCTCAAACTGAGGGTTAGCCTAGTCAAGTGGGCTAAAAGGTTAAAAAAAAAAAAATCTAGATTCAAAACCTAGTGAGAAATGCTAAAAACACAGAACTCGATGGCCTCTAACAGGACCAGAGGTAAGTAAACACGACAGACTTCTTGGAAACAGTGATGTAGCTTACGTGCTGTTAATTTGTACAATGCCACCAATCTAAAAAGCCCTAGCAAGGCCAAAAAAAATTAAAAAAAAAAATAGAAAAGGAGGATTCCATCCATGATGCCTGACCATTAAATAAAATAAATGACATTTTTTCCACAGCTTCTGTAATTAGTATTTGCTCCTTTGCTGGCCCTGCCCTGCCTCACCCCATCAGCTGTCTGTGTTTTTCTCCGCATCTTTGGAATGGATGATATACATGAAAGTCTGTTCGATGGTGAAGTCCGGGGGGAGGCTGCCTTTGTGCACGCCTATGTGCTTGCTCATGAGGTTGAGCGTGGAGCTGTAATGCCCGCACACAGTACAGCGGTACATGAGGGCTCCCGAGTGCGTCCGCAGGTGGCACTTGATGGTGGAGCGACCGCGGAAGAACTTGTGGCACACCTTGCACTGGTAGGGCTTTTCTCCGGTGTGGATCCTCCGGTGGTAGTTGAATTCACTGGTGTGGGCAAACCTCTTCCCGCAGACCTTGCAACTGTACTTGCTATTGCCTGGCTGGTTTTGCAGTGCCAAGTCTTCGCTCAGGAACTCCTCCGGCAGCTTCCTCTTCTGCAGGCCCTGCTGCTGGAGACGGTCTCCAAAGCTGGGTCGGATGTCCAGGCTGCCCCCGCACTTGTGCTGGCTGACATGGTAACGATACGCTGCTTCCAGCTTGAAGCTCTGACCACAGAAGTGGCACCGGAAAAGAGCCTCCTCCATGTTCTGGTGAACGGCCAAGTGCTTCTCCAGGAGGTGCCGATCCACGAAGCTGTTGGCACAAACAGAGCAGGAGAAGACCGAGATCCCCAAGTGAGACAGGGTGTGCCACATCAGGCTGCAGAGACTGAGGTGCCTTTGGTCACACACGCCGCACATCTGGCTTTTCAAGTTCACGTGGTCCAGGATGTGGTTGCGGATGGTGTGGAAATCTTTGGCCAAAGGCTTCCCGCAGGCAGCACACGCCAGCTCTGAGCCAGGCCCTCCCCCAAACATGGTGATCTTCCCAGGCAGCGGGTCGCTGGGGTGGACGATGATGTTGTTGTCGAAGACCCCTTCTCGTCGGTGGAGGGTCAGCTGCCACTGGGTGAAGAACTTGGTCTCGCACATGTCACAGGAGAAGAGAAAGATGCCGATGTGGGACAAAACATGAGTGACCCTGGAGTTCCGGTCCTGGAAGTGGGTTTCACAGACCTTGCAGTTCCCGGTGAGCAGATCAACGTGATCTCTTGCATGCTGGCGGATCAGCTGGATGTTGGGCTCCAGGACCTTCTTGCACACCTGGCAGGGCATGGCCTTGCTATCCCGGCTGTCGTTCTCAAAGGCCAGCTCTTCTTCACTGTCATCGCTCAGCTCAATAACTTCTTCTGATGGGCCCAGCTCTTCACTGGCATCTTCGAAACGCAGTTCATCCTCACCCAAATCCTCCAGCTGAAGCTCATCCATCTGCCCAAAACCTTGCTCTTTGGAGTGGTCACTGTTGCTGGGACAGGAGTTGCTCCCAGTGGAGATGTCCAGAGAAGGATCAGCGGTAAAGAATCCGCCTTTGCCGTAGTCGCCATTGCTCTGGACCTTATACTGCTGGCAGGAGCTTGTAGTGGTTTGAACAACAATGTTCACACCGCCCAGGCTGGGCTGGGTCGCCATACTCACGGCAGGAGCGAACTGCCCTTGATCCGATTCCTGTTCTGTCTTGGGAGGCTGCTGCGGATGCATCAGGGGAAGAGTCTGGCTGGCTTCACTCATGGTATTCCTGTCATCCTCTTTGTAGCTGCCTGCCACTTCCCCATGCAAGATGTAATTCCGTTCAGGGCCAAAATGTTCCCCGCCACTCCGGATTTCACCCAAAGAATGGCTCTGCTCTGAGGAGGTGCTACTCAGAGGACCTGACCGACCTTCACTCATGGCCAGGGAGGGTTGCTTTGTGATGGCTGAGCTCTCCAAGTCAGGGAAGGTTGAATGGCAGGCCTTCAGCAGATCTTCCATGCCCAGCCGCTCTGCAACCTCGTAAATGACGCCCACATTGATTAGGTCTGTGAAGAGCTCTGAGGTGTACACAAAGCTGAGGATCTTCTCGAAGTTGGCCGGCGTGATGAAATCCACTACGTAGGTCCTAGCAGCATCCAGCCCCGTGTTCAGAAAGAGGTTCTGGAAGTAGCCTGCGGCACAGGCCAGAACAGCCTTATGTGCAGCAAAGGAGCGGGTGCCCACCAAAATGGTGACGTCGCACATGGTCTCAGAGAGCCTGCACTTGTTGAGTTCCTTCAGCAGGTTGTTGGGGTGATTGGTGCTGTGCAACTTGATCCTCATGCCCATCTTAGCAGCTGCTTAAGAGTCCCTATCCTGGTCAGCTTCTTCTTCACGCATTCATCAGCTGCGTGAGCAGGAGGTGCTTGGCATCCAGAAACTGGCAGGGCAAGGGGCTCTAGAGAGAGGAAAATGCAAAAAATGTTAATACCTTAGCAACCAAAGAGACATCACTCTAGTCATACCTCAAATTTTCCACCTTCCTGACAAGCAACAGAGAAGCAGCAGCATAGCTGCTTAGATGGAGATTGACTGAAACCTATCTTGTAACTTCGAAGACTGACTCTTTGGGAAGTGAATGGAAAGACGCACAAAGTGAAAGACACAAACAGACAAAATAAAAAGTCATTTACTCTGCCAGCAACAGCCTGAAGTTCCCAATTCTATTTGGGCATGGACACAGGTCCCTCTGTCTCGCAGCTCCGCCCAGTTCTGAAACTGAGCCCCAACCGGTGCCTGTTACACAGACGTCCCCCCCTCTCCCCGAGCCAGGGATAACACTCCTGCCTGGAGGGCTGAAATTCAGACTCTACACGCTGGTTGGCTTCACCTCTGGGTCTCCTCCAGCCACCACCGCTTCATACCTTTGCTTCGGATTTCTCCCGTACCCACACGGTAACTTTTGGTTTCCAGGTGGGATCTCATTTCGGATTCTCCCCTGCACGCCAGCTTCTTTGGTTCCCCTGGGATTTCTCCTCTGCTACACTGGTACTTGCAGCACCTTTCAGTGCTCTTTTAGCCAGGCGGTTTGTGCAGTATTCCCAGGCTGCCCCTAGACACCTGGCCCATGTCACCAGCAATTCCCACCTGAGCTCGTCCTTCCAGCTTGTCCCACTGCCTTTGTCACCCAGTCCCACTCACAGGTGCTCAGCCAGCTCTCAGGACACCCGGGGACTCGACGAACTTACCCGGGAGCTCTATCCCTAATGCCCTGCCTTTTTCTTCCTGTGATAGAGAACAACGACCCCAGAAGCCAGCAGAGAGAGCGGGAGTTTGCAGGAGACGGAAGGGGACTGGGCTGCCTTCTGCCCCAGCTCCAGGGAAAGGCAAAAAGGAGCCGAGGACAGGCTCCCTGGGATGCTGAGGGATGGAGGCAGGGATGGCCCCTGCCCGAGAAGGCAGTGGGGAACCACTGCTCACAGCTGGGGGGGGGACGAGGAGGATGAGGATGGCCGAGGAAGGCTCTGGAGGGGAAACGCTCACCAGCACAGAAAATGCCTGGACGTGGGCAATTCCTGCAGCGTGGGGATCCCTGCGGGGGGGGGGGGGGGGGGGGGGGCGGCCTGGGGACGGGACAGGAGGGAAAAGAGACGGAGGAGGGAGGGGGGGACCGGGGGAGCAGCGGAAAGCCGGGGGGCGCGGGGGGCGGGAGGAGGCCCCGGAGGGTGAGGAGGGGCGGGCAGGCCCCGCTGCCTGCAGGCAGGCAGGCAGGAGAGGGTCCCCTCCCTGCGGGGGGGACAGGGAATCCCGAAGCTGCCCCAGGAGGAAAGGGAGCAACGCGCGGGGGCGGCAGGGACCCCCGGGAGGGGGGGGGGAGGCTGGAGGCGCCACGCGGGGCAGCAGGGGGCTGGGAGAGCCCCTGGGGTCGTGGTGAGGGGAGCCACGGGGGGGGGGTGGCTCTGGGGGGAGCCACGGGGGGCTGCAGGAAGGGGCCCCCTGGGGTCTCCGAGGGGAGCCACGGGGAACAGCGGGAGGCCCCGCGGGGCTCCGTGGGGGCAGCGGGAGGCCCGTGGGGGGCCGCGCGGGGCCCATCGCGGGGGGGCGGCGCGGGGCCCCGCGGGGGGCAGCCAGAGGCCGGCGGGGCTCCTTACCCGCCCGGCGCCCCGCACCATCCCGGCTCGGCTCACACAAAGGCGCCGACCCGCCCTCCGTCCGCCCCGGCCGCCGCCGGAGCCGCCTTCCGCCCGCCCGCGCGCGCGGCGGGGCCACAGCGCCCCCCGCGGCCCGGAGGGGAGCTGCGTGGCGGGGGCACGGGCACGGGCACGGGCACGGGCACGGGCACGGGCACGGGCACCTCTTCATTTACGGGGGGCAGGTGTGGGGCAGGGACAGGTCGCTGTAGCCCAAGAGCCCACGGGCCCCCGCCCCGGCCCCGCCGCCTCCGCGGACCCATCCCCGTGGGCTCGTCCCCGTGGGCTGTCCCGGGCGTGCAGCGCCGAGCACGCCGGGTCCCAGCGCGGCGCAGCCAAGACACAGAGACAGTCCGGGCGCGTGTCCCGCACAGGCACGGGTGGATGTATACAGGTGTACGTATACAGGTGTACGTATACAGGTGTACGTAAACAGGTGTACGTATACAGGTACAGGTGTATGTACACGGGTGTACGAACAGGCACAGGTGTGGGTGTAGGGCGCGTGCAAGGACACGCGTGCATGGGCCAGTACAGCTGCGAGCACGGTAGTGCGGCTCCAGCCCCGGCGGGTCGCACGACGGCTCCGCGGTCCGTGGGCGGCGGCAGCCGGTACCGCCGCCGCAGCGCAGTCCCCGGCGCCGGGGCCTCGCCCCGGGGCACAGGGCACGGCCCGGGCCGGCCCCCGGGGGTGGGGGCCGCGAGGCGCGCCCCGTCCAGCCCCGCCGGCTCACGCCGCCCGCAGCGGGTCCCCGCCGGCCGCGGGGGGCCCCGGGGAGCAGCGGGGGGACGGGCCACCGCTCCCCCGCCCCGCCGGCCGCTCGGGCTCCGCCGCCCGCTTCCCCATGAGCCCCACGAAGAAGTCGTGCATGTCCCCTGCGGAGAGACCCGCCGTCAGCGCCGCAGGGCCCCGCTGCGGGACCGGGACCGGGCGGGACTTACGCTTCTGCGGAGCCGCGGGCGCGGGGGGACCTGGAAGAGACCGAGGCAGGTGAGCGGCGCCGGCGGGGCGGGGGCCGGACCGGGCCGGGGCCGGGACCGGACGAACCGACCGACCGACCCTCTGCAGTCCCCCCTGCCCTCGCCCCCCCGGCCCTCACCGGCGTCCTCCTCCCGCAGCAGCTGCAGCAGGGCGGCGTAAGCGGCCCCGGGGCTGCCGCGGGCTCTCCAGGGCAGCGGCTCCGGGATGGGCATCCCCTGCGGGAAGCGAAGCGGGTGAGCGGGGTGGGGGAGTCCGGGGGGTCCGGGGTCCGCCCGCCGCTCCCCCCCCGGCGCCCCGACGGCCCTACCTGTGCGGGGGGCGCGGGGCCCGGCGGGGCGGCGTCGGCAGGGGGGCGGCGGGCGAGGGCGAGCGGCAGCGCCAGGACGAGCAGCGCCGCCAGCGCCGGGTGGCTCCTCATCCTCGGGGGGGGGGCCTGGGGGCGGCGGTCAGCGGCGGAGCGGCGGGGCCCCGAGGCCGCCCCGAGCCAGCGCCCCCTCCGTGGGGCGGCCCGGGACGAGCCCGGGACCGGCCCAAGCACTGGGGAGGGAAAGCAGCGACACGGGAGCCGGGGCGGGGGCCGGGGGCGGCGGGACCCCTGCCAGTATCTGCGGCTGGAGGAACCGCACCGCTTCCCGGGGATGGCGGGGATGGGGGGGGAGGGCAGTAAATGCCCCCTCGCCGCGAGCTGCGGGCTGGCAGCACGCTGCCAGCGTCCTGGAGAGGGGGCTGCACCGGGGGCTGCAGCCCAGGGGCTGCCTTACAGGGATGCAGGGTGGGACACGTTATGGGGGATGCATCACAGAGGTGCAGGGGGGGTGCAGGGGGACATGGCTCCGCTGCAGCCCCAGGGCTTCCGTGCCACCACTTGTGCCCGTGGTGCCGTGTTTGTGCAGTCACACATCAGCTGTACTGTGCAAACACGCACACAAGACCGAGCGTGGGCATACAGAGATCATAAACATGGGCTCGGACTCAGTCCTGCATGTTCACCCATGTTAGCCCACACACGCATTCCCCTGACACATGCACTGGCACACACACACATGTCCCCTGACACATGCACTGGCACACACACACACGTCCCCTGACACATGCACTGGCACACACACGCTTGCTGACAGCCAGATCCCAGACCCAGACTTGCTTCCAGAGCCCCCCTCAAGCCCTCCCCGAATTCAAGCGGCATCTTTGCCCCATCTCTCCTCCCGGCCCGTGCCCTCCCCCGCAGCTTTCACCAACTTCCCCCTCCTCCCTTCTCCCAGCCTGAGCCAGGTGAGGATAGGACACAGCAGCCCCCCAGGAACCCCGGGAAGCCCCCAGGGCAGGGTGCCGCGGGGGCACAGACCTGCTGACCCCTCAGTTGTTGTCTGGTGCAGAGCCGGGGGCAGAGCGTCCCTTGCCGCTGGCAGCCGTGGAGTGGGAGACGCAGTGAGGCGAGGTGGGCAGTGGCTGCAGGCTGCGCCGACGGTTCTCCCAGTGCGGGCTCAGCTGGGAGGCGAAGTACCAGGGTGCTGGCTGCTCTGCGGAGTTAAATAAGGGGCTCTGCCCATGGCATGGTGTGGGTGGGTGAGAGGAGAGCCGCCAATTGGGGCTGGGGGGGTGGTACCCCCACCCTGCAGCTTCACGCCCACGCAGGCACCGTGTCACCGACAGGCACCCGTTACACACACAGAGTCACACCGCGACATAAGCGCGCCCACGCAGGCACGCCAGCTCCCCACCGCACCACAGCGCCCTGTGGTAGGGGGCCAGCACACAGGCACCATGCCCACACAGCCCCCAGCCCCTCCTCGCACTGCAGGCATGGGAGGACACACGCACCTGAGCACGATGCAGCCATCGGCACATGCGGGCACACACGCGGTGAGAGCGGTCCTCTCCCTGCCATGCTGGCACAGCTGCTGGCAGTTGCTCTGCAACCGGGCTTTGGGAGGTCTCACACCACAGCAGGGATCAGCCGGGCTCCCACCACACACACGATGCACGTGCATGCACACACGCACTCATCTGCACACACATATGACTCAACTGCACACACAAACACACACGTGCACACAGAAACACACACACACTCTCTCTGTACCCTACACCCTGCCCATCTCTCCCAGCCCCACTCTGGGGTTCCCGGCCTGCCTGGTCCTGTGCTGCCTGTGGGGAGCACTCCCGGCTCTGACGGGCCCCGGCAGCCCCGGGTCTGGCCCCACATGGGTCTGCCTTTCCCCAGACCCCTCTGTGAACCAGACAGGGCCAGCACCACCAGCACCAGCCCCTCCCCGCCCCCACCCCGGCCCCAGCCACCCCAAGTGCCTCCGCTCCCCCACCTCAGCCAGGGGGCAGGGGTGTGCAGAGATGGAAGATGGGGAGGAAAAGTTGGGGGGAACTGGAGGGACGTGAGGGAAGGGGGAACATGCAGGCCAACAAGTGAGAGCCACCGACTTCAGCCCGAGCAACAGGCGGCTGCGACAGCCCCACGGGAAGGCAGTCCGGCAGCAGTGGCTTACGTGGCAGCGCAGCCCGGGGCAGGGCAGCATCTGCAGTGCTGGGGACGTTAATTAAATCGGAGCCTGGCCAGAGACGGCATAATTAATTAATAACACCTACTTGTGTAGTGCCAAGTGCGACGCAGCCGCGAAGAGCTGTGGTGCCCCGGGCTGTGGCGGGCTTGTTTACAGCTTTCACCCCTCGCCGTGCACAGGCGGGAAGGTCCCTGTGCTGGGACATGACACAGCCTGTGGCGGGAAGGCTGCAGGGAGCCATTGGAGCCAGGGCATGTCTGCACCGTCAAGTGCCTCTACGCACACACACATGCCCCCCCCCCACGCGCACATGCTGCCCAAGTGCCCTGGCACATGTGCCTGCACATGCCCCCCATGCACGACAAACCACATAGATGCTCCAGGGCCCACCTGGGAGCTGGTGCTGCTGCTGACGTGACGGGGAGTTGTCAGCTCCCGAAGGTAATGCAGGTGACATGTGGGGACAGGAAAAAAAAAAAAAACAACCTCTCCAAGAGCTTGACAAGTGCAGGAGAGAAAAGGCAGCGGGGGGGGGGGGGAGGGCGGCTGTTGTGAGAGCTGTGCAGGGACCCCAGCTTCTGGGGGCTGCAGGACTGGCAGAGGTCCCGTGGAACATGGGCTGCAGTGGTGGCACAGGGGCCATGCAGTGGCTCCTCTCTGTCCCCCTGCTCTGCTCTGGGCCGCAGCCCCCTTCCCTGAATGCAGCTCCAGTGCCAGCCCAGGAACCACAGTGCCAGCCTGGGGAGGGGCTGCAGGGGCACAGCTGGGCGAGGGGTGGCGCAGCAGGGAGCACCCTGCACAGGGGGTCCTGCAGCAGCGTGGGGGACCCTGGGCAGGGGGAGATGGGGACGGGTAGTGCAGGCAGGCGGGTGCCGAGGACCTCACGTGCCAGCCACCTATGGCCGCCCAGAAATTGCCTCTGCAACAGAGCGAGCTGCTTTCCCACTTAATGGGAAAAGTGGCCGCAATTTGGGGCCTTTCCAATCACTGCCGAGCTGAGCGCTGGCCGCAATCAGACGGCAGGAAAGGCAGGGGGCCAGGGTGGGGGGCCTCCATCCCCGCAGCATGCTGGAGGACTCCATCCCCGGGGCTGGGCTCTGCCCCCACCCCACTCCAGCACTGCGGCACCATGTCCTGGGCTCTGGCAAAACTGGGTCCCCCTGCCCCGCCGGTAACAGGGGGCACCCACTGCGACACCACCCGGGTACCAACACCAGAGCATCTGTTTAATGGGTTTGCAGCAACTCCTGGGCAGTGCAAGGACCTGGCGGGGCAGGGTGACGACACAAGGTGGGGTGGGCAGGGGTGCCGGTGTGTGGGTGAGGGTCCCGGTGGGGAATGGGGGTCCTCTCAGTGGACCAGGACCTCCATCTTGTGGCTGCCCCGCTTCTTGCAGATGGGGATGTTGCTGCCTGCCTTGGCCGACTCCACCACGGTGACAGCCATGTCGCCCTTCTGGAAGCGGGTGGAGAACCTGGGGGGGGGGGGGCAGGGCGGAGGGGTGGGGACACACCCAGCCCTGCCCAGCCCCACCTCGTGCCCAATGAGCTGCCTCCTTTACACCCACCACCTCTCAGGGGCTGCCTGCCACAGCTAATCAGGACCTTCCAGCTGATGCCCCACCCTTGCAAGCTTCGCCCCCACAAGCCTCACCCCGCCCTACCCCGCCCTTGTGAGCTCTGCCCCAGGCACCACCCTGCCCTGCTCTGCAAGTCCACCCCCGCAAGTCTTGCCCCGCCCTGCAGGCCCCACCCTTGGTAGCCCCGCCCCCCTCCCCACCCATACTGGTCAGCGATGTGCAGGGGCAGGGCCTGGGCAGTGGCATCCATGAGGGTCTGGTGCAGGCGGGTGATGAGCTCAATGAGGTGGTCACTGACGAGCAGAAAGTCGCCCTTGGCTCCTCCTGTGGAGGTCTGTGGGGAGACCGGGGGGGGGTCAGCCCCACCGGGGGCCCCCTGAGCCCCCAGGGACACCCCCCCCCGGGTACCTCCTTGAGGTGCAGGGCCAGCAAGCCGTCGGAGAAGCGGGTGACGGAGACACTGCGGATATCGCTCAGGCTGAGCACAGTCTTGGGCTGGGCGGCCTTGGGGTCAGCCAGGACCAGGTGCTCGGTGGTAAGCAGCAGCAGGCGTGGGACCGTCTGTGGGCAGGGGGGTCAGTGTGGCCCCACATGCCCTCCCAGTGCAGATGGGGATGGGGAGAGGGCTCACCTTGCCATTGGCTCTGTTCACCTTCCTCACAGTGTCAGCCATCACCAGCTTGTCCTTGGCCACGGCATGGAGCTTCTGGTACTTGGGGTTCTGCGTCAACCCCAGGTACTCACCCTGGAAGGGCTGCTGCAGGCTGGGGACAGAGGCCATCAGCCAGTGCTGCCCTGTGCACTGCCCCCCCCCCCCCCCCCCCCCGCCCCACCAGCCCCCCCCCCGGGCACCTTTTGGAGTAGAGTGTCTTTTTGTCCTTGAAGAGCTCACTGGCGCAGAGCTTGGCCTGCAGCAGGGCCCTGCGCTGTGGCGTCAGCTGCTCCCGGTACTTCTTGCACTGCCGAGGGAGGGGGTGATTCGGTGCCACCGAAGACCCCTGGCGGGGGCTGGCACAGAGAGATGCAAGGTCCCAACCGGAGCCCCCCCGCCTCCCCATCCCCCCCCCGCTCCCACCTTCCAGCGGTAGAAGATGCTCCTCAGCTCCTGGTTGGCGGCAGCCAGGAACTTGTATGGCGTGGGGGGCCAGGTCCGGTCCATCACTGACAGCGGTGGAAGGTTCCTCCTCAGCCCCACCAGGAACTTCTGCACCTGGGGGTGGCAACACGATGGGGGGTTGGGACGGTGCCCAGGCCAGCCCCGGGGGCAGGGGGCTGGGAAGGTGCCATGACCCCTCTCCCCCCAGCCCCGCTCACCAGCCGCCGGTAGATGAAGTTGGCCAGGCGGGCGCTGGCCCCGGAGCGGAAATACCTCCTGTACGCCCTGCGGACCTGCCGGAGATGGCCGTCAGTGGTGGCAGTGGTGGGGATGCGGGACCTCACCGCCCTCCCGCTGCCAGCCCCTGCGGGACATGGGTGTCCCTCCCCCCTGTCCCCATTTGGCCCCAGCAGAGAGGACAGCTGCTCCAGTCTGATAGGGTGGGCAGGAGCCAGCGTGGGCAGACAGACAGACAGCCCTGGACACAGCGGCATGGACAGCAGGACAGAGGCAGCGGGTAGGGTGCGCGGCCCTGTGGTGGGGCTGGCCCCGTTACCTGGTACCCTCTCCAGTAAGCGGCGATGGTGGTGGCAGCCGCACGACGGTGGCACTGGGACTTCAGCTCCTGGAGGAGCCGGCGAGACTGCGGGAGGTGAGAGCCCAGGGAGCCCGAGGCGGGGAGAGACCGACACAGATAGGGAGCGAGAGGAAGAGAGGCAGGAGAGAGGAAGGAGAGAAGGACGGAAGACAGGGAGAGATGAGTCTGGTCCCACCATGGGGCACGAGGGGCCCCTGGCCCCTCCCCGCTGTGCATCCCTCACCCCACTGCCCGCGCTGCCCATGCTGCCTGCACTAGGAGATCTGCCGGCCCTGGCCAGTGGCCCCGGGGTGCCCAGCCCTCACCTTCCAGCCCCGTGCATACGCCTGGATGATCAGTGCTGACCGCTTCATCTGCTTGTATTTGTTCTTTTGCTGTGGTGGGGAGAGGTGGGGTGAGCCAGGGGGCCCTGCCCAGGGGGTGAGGGATGGGCAGGGGAAGCGTGGCTGGGACCCCGCCTTCCTCACCATGTGGCCCCGGAACCAGGCAGAGATGATGATCTGGCTCTTGCGCATCAGCTGGTACTGGGTCCGACACCGCCAGCCCCGAAACGTCTTCTGGATGAGGGTGGCAAGTTGGGCCACGCGCTCCTGGCGCCGCCTCTCCAGGTCGAAGAGCTGGGGACAGCCAGGGCGAGCGCTGGGATGCCGAGCTGCCTCCAGGGGCTGCAGCGTCACCCAGGAGCCCCTGGGATGGGCTTGGGGCTGCCAACCGGGCGAGGGGACCCGTGGGGCTGGCACACGCTCTGGGTCAGGCCCTGCATTCCCCAGCAGCCCAACTGCCCCATAGCGAGGTCCTCCGCTCCCCCATTCCTGGACTCACGGTGTGTGGTGAGCGGATGAAGATCTTGGTGTGGCCGAACGCCAGCTCCTCGGGGGGGAACGCCAGCTCCGCCAGCAGCACCTTGGCCCCCTCCCTGCACCATGGCAGGAGACGAGGCTGGTCAGAGCCTCCGCAGACCCTGGGCCAGGGGGCTGCCAGACACGTCCATGGTCTGGCCCAGCCCCGTACCTGTCACTGCCGGCCCAGCGGGGCCAGGTCCGGGGGCTGAGCATCTTGTAGCGCTCCAGGAAGAGGCCGTAGAGCTGGCGGAAGGCATAGCCTGCCCGCCGCACCCGCACGTTCTCCATCAGCCCCAGGTACCGGATCTGCGCCAGCACCAGCTCTGGCGTGAAGAGCATTGCTGTTTTGGTCTCGTTGGGTTTGATGCACCTGGGGAGGGCAGCGGTGGGCTGGGGGGGTCCCGCTGGCACCAGAGACAGGGCCGGAGCTCCCTCCCAGGGCTGGTACCTGATGTAGTTGGGGTTCTTGGAATAGAGGTTCTTCATCAGCGTTGCTACTGAGGCCTTGAACTGGAAGCCTGCGGTGGGGGGCAGCTTGAGGGAGACCCTCTGGGGGTCTCCCTCAGGGAAGAGGGAGCGCAGCAGTGTGTGCTGGGCGGCCCACATGGCCTGCGAGAGGTCGCGGAAGAGCAGGTCGTTGTTCTTCTCAATGAAGCCTGTCACGTTGTAGGTCACCTGGGCACAGGAGTGGGGTCAGTGCTCAGCGGGTGCCTGGGGCGGCCGCACTCGGGGAGGGAGGAGGGAGCAAGCGGGTTACGGTTCAGTGTCTCCATGCCCATTCCCAGTCCAGCCCCACATCACCCATGCAAAGCTGGGAAGAGAACCCAGGGGTCCTGGCTGCCCCCAGTGGGGCCAGGGCTGCAAGTGCCAGCGGGTGCCCGCGGCTGCTGGCGGACCTTGCCAGCATAGTGGTGGATGCGGAAGCATTGTGGTGGCAGGCTGGCGTCCATGACGTGCCGGGCGTTCTGGGTCTCCTTGCTCTCATAGTGCTTGTGGGTGGCGAAGAGCTGGTTCAGCTTGGTGAGGAAGGTATCCTCGTTGACCACTCCGGGCCGCAGGCACTCCTCATCCAGCATGGCCAGGATTCCGCACTTGCTCTGCACCATGATGGACAACGTCACCCCAAACCAGCCCTGTCCCTGAGCAGCGGCTCCATCGAACCGGGGCTGCTCCAGGCTCTGCTCAGCCCAAATTCGTGCAGGGTGCAATGCGGGGGAGCTGGGACCCTGACCCGGGCCCCTGGCACAAGGGGGCAACTCACGTTCTCGATCAAGTTGCAGATGATGCTGTTGTCGAAAAACTCCACTGGGGTCCACTGGATGCCCTGGGAGCAGACAGGGGTCAGACGCACGGACCCCTGGACACATGGCGCATGGACCCTGCCCCACGGACAGCCCCCAGCTGATGTGGGGCAGGAACCGGATGCCTGGCCACGGGAACGGGGATCCTGAATCCCTCCCTGCCTTCCTGCTATTGAATCTGCTCCCGGCAGGGAGCGGGGGGAGGGAGGGACATGCTGTGGAGCTGTCTTTGGCACTTCCCCATCCCTGGGGGGCCAAGGCTCCTTGGGGCCATGCTCTGCACAGGCAGAGGGGCCACATCCAGCCTGACTGGCACAGGCAGGGGGTACCTCTCGGACGTATTCCTCCTGCTCCTCCTTCAGGGTCATCAGGATGAAGATCTGCTGCAGCTTCTCATTGCAGTAGTTGATGATGAACTGCTCAAAGCCGTTGTCCTGCAAGAGAAGGGTCCTGCGTGGCAGGTCATGCCCGAGCCCCCGGCCCTGCCCCACGTCCCACCTGCTGCTCCTGGCTCCCCCCCAGCAGCAGGATGGGGCTGGGTGGGCCCTGCACTCGCCTGGAAGATCTCAAAGCCATAGATGTCCAGGACACCCATCACCTTCCTCTGCTTGCCCGGCTTCACCTGGGGAGACACCGGGGTGCTGAGCTGTGTCCTGGCCCTGTGTGGGGTGGGGCTCTGGGGCCTGTCACCCTGGGCGCTCACCTGGATGCTGGTGTTGATGCGGTTCACCAGCCAGTCGAAGAGGCGGCTGTAGATGTTCTTGGCCAGTGCGTCCCGGCCGTAGTAGCCCTGGGGAGAGGGGCGAGGAGCTCATGCCGGCTCCTGGGGGGCTGCCAGGCCCCCAGCAGGGGACGGTCCCACTCACCTGGGGGACGCTGAGGGTGGTGAGCACTGCCTCGTCCCGCGCCTTTACGGTGCGGGAGCACAGCGCCCGCTCTAACATGCTGGGGTCCAGCCCGATCAGCTCGCAGATCTCCTGCAGCTCTGCACGGGGAGGCAGCGGTGCTCAGGCCGAGCAGGGGCCACCCCACCCCCCCCCCGGGCCCATCCCTGTCCCTGTCCCTACCCTGCGGCTCAGCGATGCTGCAGGCCTCCATCCCACTGGACTGGTAGTTGCTGCTCAGCTGCACGTTGCCCAGCTTGAGCACCACAGCTGTCACCTCCAGCAGCGCCGTCACCTCGGTGGGCGAGAAGCCTATGACCCTCATGGCATCCTGGGGACGGACAGAGGCAGCTCAGGAGGCTGGCAACAGCCCCAGGGTGTTTTGGAGGGGGGGGTGTCACAGCTTCCTGGCCTCCCAGGCCCCAGCCAGCAGTACCTGCATGGCGCGGAAGTTGGCCGCGTCATCCATGCCGGGCAGGCCAGAGCTCTCCCGGTTCAGGTAGCTGTAGTGCCGGCAGTCCTGGCGGAGCTTCAGCTGCTCTGGGTGGGGAGGAGGCTGCTCAGCCATGGCCCCTCCCGGCCCCCCTCCACCCCCCGTGCTGGGGTCCTGGACCTACGGAGCAGCTGCGCTGAGCCCCCGGCCAGGAGCTGGTAGAAGATGTGGAAGTTCCTCTCGCCCTTCACATGCCGGACGATGCGGGATTTCTCCAGCAGGTCTGCAGGCAGGGGTCGGTGTCACCGGGGCATGTGGGGTGGGACCCCCTGGGACGGGCGATTGGTACTCACAGTTGCTAATGACCCCTCCCAGGGGCTCCCCCTTGAAGTCAAACTCCACGTCCATGTACTTGCCCTGAGGGACGGGGCTGGGGTCAGGGCAGGGGGACCCTGTGGGGGAGCAGCAGCTCCACTCCCCATGTACCTGTCCCCATCCCCTGCTGTGCCTCCAGCCCCATCAGGGTCCACGTGGCCCCAGCAGGGTCCGGCCCACGGGATGCGGCTCCACCATCCCACTTCCCCAGTCACTCACGAATCTGGAGGAGTTGTCATTGCGGACAGTCTTGGCGTTTCCAAAGGCTGTGGGGGGAGGATGGGGTTACAGTGTGGTCCAGGGGGAGCTGTGCTGAGCCCTGGGATGGGCACAGGGTGCGAGGTGTGGGTGCTTACCCTCCAGTACGGGATTGGACTGGAGGAGCTGCTCCTTCACCTTGTCCACCTCCTCCCCTTTGCTGCACACGGCCGCCACGTAGGACATCACCAGCTTGCTGGCCTCTGTGAGTGAGGGGCCATGGGTGCCAGGGCTAGAGGTGCCGGGGCCATGCCTGCCCATCCCGCGAGCCTCTCACAGCCCTGTGAGCGCCTGGCAGCAGCCCCAGCTCTACCTGTCTTGCCGGCCCCACTCTCGCCAGTGATGAGGATGCACTGGTCCCTGTCCCGATCCCGGAGCGAGCGGTAGGCATCGTCAGCGATAGCATAGCTGGGGGCGGCGAGGAGGAATTAGAAGGGGGCTGGAGGGGTCCAGGGGCTTCAGGAAATGCCAAGAGCCCCTGTTGTGGCTTTAAGGCTGCCCGAGTGGACTCCCCCACACCCCGAAGCCTCGGGCTTGCCCGTGGGTGAAGCCCTTAGCAGGATCCAGGGGGACTGAGGGCACCTCAGGGCTGTCGGGCTCCCCATGCTCACATGTGGGGCTTCACAGCAAAGAAGTTGCAGTTGTGGTACTCCTGCACCTTCTCGGGGGTGTAGATGGGCAGGGACCGGTAGGGGTTCACTGAGATCACCACGTTCCCGATGTACGTCTGCAGGCAAGCAGGACGGCGTGGGTGCAGGGCTGGGAGGACCCAGCCCAGATCCTGTGCTCTCCCCTGCTCCCCACCCCAAAGCCTGTACCCTGCTCCCCATCCCAGACCCCATACCCTGCTCCCCATCCCAGACCCCATGCCCCCGGCCCAGTGCCCACGTAGATGTCACTGCGGCGGAAGCGCTCCTGCAGGGTGTGGAGCAGCGAATTCTCAGTGAGCGGGTCCAGCAGCACCAGGTCCCCGACCGCTGCGGCATCCAGCAGCGAGGTGGTGGCTTCCATGGCCGGGCAGCTCCGGGGCAGCTGGGGCAGAGTTGAGGAAGGGGCTGCAGCCCATGGACACGCAGCCCCTTCCCCAAAACACCCCCCCCCGCAGTCCTCAGCAGCCCCTGCACCCCCGAGGCCCTGGCTGGCCCTCACCCTCGGAGGCTCATAAGGGCCCCACGGAGAGCAGGGTGCCCCAGCACCCAGGGGGCACAGACCCACTGAGATGTATGGCAAGGCTCGAAGCACCGGCTGAGCCCAGCGCGGGGCAGGGCAGGATGCGGCCCTTGGCCAGCAGGATGCAGCTGAGACCTTGGCTGCTCCCTACCCCTGCCATGCCCAGCTCCCCCAGGCACTGTGCTGGGGCTGGCAGCCACCGGGGACAGGGGACAAGGCAGCTGCACACCTGCACTGACACAGAGGGCTCCTTCCTGGGGCACCCTGGTGCCCAGGACCCCGTGGTGGGGATGGGAGCTCAGGATGCCTCCTGCCCACCGCTGCGGGGGAAGTGGGGGCCCGGCCAGGAAACGTGGACACCTGGATCCTATTCTTGAGGCAGAGATGAATTCAGCCTCCGCTTCCTCCCTCCTTCCTGGCAGGGGGAAGCTGGGGAGGGGAAGGAACAGGCTCAGGGCTGGGGGAGCCCAGGCCCCCCCAACAGCCCTGCAGCCAGCAGCACCCAAGGGCTCCCATGAGAGACAGTGCTGCTTTCCCCCCACGCTCCACCGATCCCTCACCTGTCTTTTACAGAGCAGCCGTGTTCCCTGGGGTGACCTTCACCCTTGCTTTACAGCCCAGGCACAGGGCTGTAAACCCAGCCCCACTTATCGGTGCCCGGGGAAAGTTCATGAGTGAGGAGGTGGGGAAGGATGGGGCAAACGGGGTGATGGAGACGGCTCCATCAGGAGCTGCCCCACTGGCAGCAGCCTCCAGAGAGGATGGCAGAGCCTCCGGTGGGTCCCTGCAGCCTCCCCCTGCACAGGGCACCAGCACCAAGACTCCCGTGCTGCTGGGTGTGGGACCCCAGGGTGAGCACGGGTGGGAACCAGAGCAAGAGCCCCCTGTGCAGCTCCAGGGCAGCCCTGGGCTCGCCCCAGTCTTCCCCCCGGTGCTGGGTCTCAGAGCTCCCCACGCCCTGTGGAATGGAGGTCCCCTGGGATGGGGGCTCTGGGGACAGGGCACCCCCGGCCAGCCCTGGGGTGCAGGGGGCTTGGGTGCTTCAGGCTGGTGGCTGGGAGCAGAGGGGTCCGCAAACTCACCTCCCAGTCCCAGAGCAGCAGCTCCTGGAGTGGCTTCAGCTGGGGCTGCCTGGAAGCCGGCAGGGCTCAGCCCAGCCCAGCCCAGCCCCCGGTGCTGGCCCGGTCCAGCCCACGGAGGGGCGGGGGGCCGGAGGGACCTCCCTCAGAGCACCACACCTGCTCGCAGACAGGGAAACTGAGGCACAAAGCACACCAGCCAGCTGGGAAGCAGCCCCAGGCTGCCCACCAGCCCTGCAGGGTCCCAGCCCGGATGGGCTGCTGCTGCCCCACTCCCCACCCCAGCAGCTCGTAGCAGGAACAAGCAGAGAAAAATCACTTGCAGCCAAGCAAACAAAAGGAGCTTCCTCCCAGGGCTGCGGGAAACCGGGGCAAGGTACAGGGGCTGGCAGAGCCGGGAGCGCCCAGAGCTGCTCCTGGGGAAGAGGACACCTGCCTGCATCGCAGCCAGGGCAAGACACCTGTGGCCACGGTCAGTCCTGCCTTTGCTCTGGGGCTGCCACAGGGAACCCGTCACCCAGGGGCCTGTTCTTTGTCCCCCAAGCACCACGCAGCATCCTCAGCAGAGCGAGCTCCCATGGGCAGAAGAGCCAGAGCCGAGGACGAGCCCCAGGGTCACTGTGGGACAGACAAAAAATACCTACAAAATACATCTTTATTAAAAATATAATCAGTTGTTAACCACACAGAGGGGACAGAGGGACACAGTAACAGAGGCTGCTCGCACCAAAGCAGGGAGGAAAGCGCAGCAAGGGCAGGGGAGTAAACCTGGGACAGAAACAAACTAATGGCATAAGCTCCGGCAGTGACACAGGGAAGATACAGGCTGGGCTGCGGGAGCCCAGGCCCCGGGCAGCAGAGCAGCCACGGGGCAAGAAGGCTACCGGAGGGCAGCTTTATTGCTTAGAAAGTTGCATAGATTGGGGCATTCCCTCCAGCTTTGTGCTTCGACAAGGCCGAGGACCTGTGGTGCTGAGCTGGCTGCCAGGGAGCAGAGCCCCCTCCCCAGCATGGGGAGTGGGAACACAGGCAGGGCCATTCCCTGCCCGCACCAGCCGGGAGAGGAGCACAGTGGGGATGGGTCCCATGTTACAGCAGGTTAAGGGTGGAGGGCACCAGCTTCAAGGGGACAGGGAGCTGCCAGCGCCTAACTGCCAGGGAGGAGGAAGCACATCCACACTCATCCTCAGCCCAGAGACTGCCTGGCAGACAGAGGTGCAGGGAGAGGGAGGCTGAGCATGGCCTCCACCACATCACAGCAGCCAGGGGGAGCGGGGGGAGCACGTGGGGCACCAAGCAGACTTCAAGCCTGCCTTCTCCCGAGCTCTGCAACATGCACACGGATGGGCCAGCCAAGCTGCGTCTCCGCCAGGGAGGCGCTGGGTTTTTTGGTATCCACACAAGACTTAAGCCAAGGCAGAGGCACAGCCCAACCATCTGGAGCCCTCTGGCATCTTTGGTAACAGCAGGAAGAGGAGGAGCAGGTCACCTGCTGCCCGCTCCCTCCCCACAGCAGCCTGGCAGCAGGCAGATGCTGAGCACGCAGGTACTGGTGGGACAGGTCCAAAGTTCCTCTCGTGCACATCACCCTCACAGGCACCTGCACGCAAGACAGACCTTTTGCTCTGTCTCCACCCCGGCAGGCAGAGACACTCCCGGCAGAGCCAGGATGCCCGGCAGCCCAGAGGCAGCAGGGTGGGGAAGAGGGGCTCCCATCTGCTGGCCACAGCAGCAGTGCTGAGGGATGGGGCTCAGGGTGCTCGCAGGAGACAGGTCAGCACCCACACCTGGGGAGGAGGTCCCTGCCTCTATGATTCACACACTGGGAGCTCACAAGCACCCACACCAAAAGTCAGGGTGGCTCCAGTCCACCTTCAGACAGGACCAGCGTCCCACATCTTGTCAGCAGTGCAGACCTCGCCTGTCCTGCGGTCCCCAGCCAGGACCAGCTCCCTGCATCTCCCCTGCCAACACCCAGGGCTGTGCTGACAGAAGCTTTCGTGCTTTAGCCTGGCAGGAGCTGCCTGGGGAAGATAAGGGTGTCAGCCCCCCTTGTCCTTCCACCAGGCTCTGCTGCAGAGTTCACGGCAGCCCAGCTTGGGGTGGGACTGGGGGTGCTGGGAGCAGATAACACCAGCTCTCCCTGGCAAACAGGGCTTCTTTGTGCTCCACAGGTGTCAGGGCAGTGAGGAAGCAGCAGCAGCAGTTCTGCCCCTCATCTCTGTGGGTCTGGGGTAGCTGACCTCAATCAGCATCCAGGTGGTTGTGGAAGTAACTCATGTGACTCCTGTTAAAGGAGTCATCCTCCTCCTCCTCCTCCTCAAAGAGCTGGTCCTCAAGGAAGATGCCGCCCAGGCCGTACTCCTGCTCATGGACAGAGACCTCGTTGGGGGTGACATGACAGGCGCCACCCACAAAGTCAGCAAACCTGGGAATAAGTCACAAAGAAGCATGTTGTGCACGCATGCCTGGCAGCCTCCTGCGAGGCCCTGGCACGCAAGGAGCTAGGGCGAAGTGTTTCAGTGCCAGGACTCAGTGTTATCTGTCCTTCCCCTGTGGCACACCCTGCTTCCACACACCATGGACCTTCTGTGCCTCCTTCTCCCTATCTCTAAAGCCAGAAGTGACAGCACAGAGTGACCCCAGGCTTTCAGAAGCACATGGAGACGCAGGTCAGCCACCCTGAACACACTGCTAAGGGACATTACCTCTTGGGAGACTGGATGCGGGAGACTGCAGTCCAGGCAGAGAAATCTGGGCTTCTGCAGTAGCTTCGAAGCTCCTCGAGGGCCTTGCGCGTCTCCACCTCACCCTGGACCCGGTACTCCTCCTCTGTCAGCAGGCGAGGTGGGCTCGGCCCGAGCCTGGCACTCTGTACTCTCCTGCCAGCAGAGTAGCACCAGTTACTGCCCACCCAGCCGGGGCAGGACCCCCAGTACGGGCCCAGCTCCCAGGGCAGCTGGGTCAGAGCTGGCAGTGGGAGGAACAGAGCATGTCCCTCCGGCCTCCGCTCCTCGCTCCCAAGGGAGGCTCCCAGCCACAAGGAGAAGCAGGGCACTCTCCCGCACCAACCTCAGGGAGAAGGGACACAACTCTCCCACTATACCCACCCCAGCCCCAAACCCCAGTGAAAATGCCGTGGTTCTGCGACATAGGCTCCATCTAGCAGCTCGCCCAGGCCTGGCAATGGATGGGAATCAGGAGCAAGCAGAGGTGCTTGCAGCCCTCACCTGTAGGCAGCGAAGACCCACTGCATGGGGTAGTCCAGGTTCTTGGTGCAGACAGCGATGACCACCAAGGCCAAGGCAATGGGATGGATCTGGATGCCTGAGTACATCAGCAGCAAGCCCAGGAGCTGCAGGGCCCAGGAGAGGAGGTTGATGCTGCGCTCGTTCTCCAGCGGGCCATACCTGTAGCACACGCCGAAGCTCATGAAGCCCACGAGCAGCAGGTAGCCTGCAGGAGAGCAGAGGGATCGGGCAGGCACGAACCAGCGGGCTCAGTCTGTCTGACAGAAGCCAGCTGAGCAGCATCTGCCAGGGCTGCAGTTAAATCTGACACTGGAGCCCGCCTCTCTCAGGGGCATGAGGGCAGCGTCTGCAGCAACGAGGTGGGCAGGAAGCCTCAGTATTTTCCACCAGCACGTTGCAGCTCCAGTAGGAGACACGCAGACTGGTGAACTGGCGAGTCCGAAGGGCTTATACCTACCTAGGAGGTACTGCCAGTAAGACTTGCAGATCTCCCGTAGGTTCTTGAAGATCAGCTGAAGCAGGTACAGGGAAAACGACCAGCCTCCTACCAGCAGGAAATAAACAGGATTTTTCTAGGAGAGGAGATGGGAAATTCAAGGCAGGCAGTGGGCAGCCATGGCTACCTCCCCCCAGCTACCAAGTGTTGCTCCATGTAAAGCCAGACCCACAACCCAGTACCCCAAGGCCATGTACTCCACCACTCTCACCAGAACAACCATACAGGTGTAGAAAGGGCTACTGCTGCAAGGTCTCTCACCTCCAGACAGCCTGACACTCACCTTGGGCATGACCTTGGACATCATGTAGACAAGGATGAGCAGCGAGGCCAGCAAGCCAAAACTAATCCCGGCTGAGTAGTAGAAGAGTTGGCTTCTGTAGAGATCACACATGTGTACAAGGTATTTTACAGCTCATGGATGCCTGTGCACAAACACACCTGCTGGGAGCAACCCCCTGAGAGCCTGCAGGCTGTAGAGCCAACCAGGCACTGCCCACCCAACCCTCCTTATCCCCAGCTCATAGAGGAAAGGAGGTGACTCACCTGCTCAGCATGTCCCCACAGAAGAACAACAAGAGGCCCAGAAAGAAAACCAGGAACAGTTTAGGGTCAAAGCCTGGAAAGAGAGCGAGTCCGGGTTGAGAGGAACCCTGGCATGGTACCCTCCGGGTTGAGTTCCAGCCTGCCATGTGGTCACAAGGACAGGAAAGGGGCAGCATCCCAGGTGAACCTCCAACAAGTGCCCTAAATTCCCCCACTTTATATCCCATGGACGAAGACACGCTTCCCTCTGCAGGCCCATTTTCCTTCCCAAGGAAGGACCAGCCCTGCTGGCCCCCAGACCATGAGCTCGCTTGGCCACCTCCTTGTTGCCCCCTTGAGAGCGCCAGCACAGGCAGACCCACCTCCCACCCCAGGAGCCCCCACCACAGAGGAGACATACGTCGGAAGAGGACGATGCAGTATGTGGTGTTAGCCTCCAGCAGCTCAACCTTCAGGCAGGTTTTGTTGCTGTAGAGATCCACGTAGATGCTGGTGTCGTTGAGCTTCTCCTTCAGGAAGGAGAAAATGACGTTCCACATGTTGAACTCCTCTAGCTCCTCCTCGCTGTCCACCTGGGTGACTCGGATCATCCTGCTGCTGTTGACCCGGATCTGCACAGAGGAGGAAAGCAAACGGGGGCACGGCCACAGCTGCCAGAGGGGCTTGGCCCAGCCAGACCCGGGAGGACCTGCCTTCGCCTCTCACCTGCATCCTGGTCCATATGTCGTGCCATTGTGGGATGTGTGTGTTGGTGTAGCAGAAGTGATGAGAAACTGAGCGATTGTACGCTTGGCCCTCATGGAGCGGGATGACCGACTCCCTGGCATCTGTGCAACACAGAGCAGAGGAAAGGGATTCAGCAATGCAGACCAAACGCAAGGCCCCTTTTCCTGCTTCACCCACCAAAACACACGGGTTCACTTTCCCTTCCCAGAGTTCCCCCAGTTAAGCATACTCTAGGCACATAAAGATAAAAGTCCTTCCTCTGTTTTCCTTAGAATATGCTGTCTGGTTCTTTTCTGGTATAACTCCATTCCTGGGACGGTCAGAAACAGCACAGACTCATCCCCTGTCCCCCTTTCCAGCTTGACTCCTCATTCTAGAGCCATCCCCATCTCAGGGAAAACTAAATTCAAGTGCACCTCCGGCACAAACTCGCCCCCCGAGGTGAAGGAGGTTCCCGAATCCCACAGAGGGCCCAGCCACACCAGCAGATGTGGACAGCGAGACGCCAAAAGCCCAGTCCCTCCAGCACCCTCTGCCACAGCACCGGGCCACACCGTCACCCACGAGGCCGGAGGCCCTGAGCAGCACTCTGTGAGCAGGCAGGTCGTGCTCTGGGGCTCCCCGGGGGTGCAGTGTGCTCCCCCAGGCCGACGGGCAGGCTGCAGCGGGTGTTGAGCAATGTGCTGTAGCTGCTCTCCCGCCAGCACCAGCTGGCAGAGAAATGCCACGGCGCAGAAAAGGAACAGGCGGCTTCCTGAGAAGAGCTGGGTGGGGGGCTGGGGGCTGCTCTCGCCTCGGCCCCTCCTGCTCCACTCGGGAGCCGGGGCTGCGTGGGGCGGGGGGTCCCTCGGCGGGCACCGGGCAGCTCCCCCTGCGCGACCCCCTGCTCCCCGCAGCACAGCCGGGGTTCGGCCGCAGCAGAGCGCGCTTCACCCTGCCTGGAGACAGCTGCCTGCGCGGGAGCGGCCCGACCCCCGGCGGGGCCGCCGGAGCCGGGAGGGATGGAGGCGGCAGCGGGGCTCGGCCCCCTCCAGCCACTGCCCGGGGCCCGGCTGGGTCAGTGTCGCCGCTTCCAGCCCGCTGTCCCGCTTCACCCACGGCCGCCAGCCCCGCCTCGGCTCCGGGCCGACCGGCTGCAGCCGCGGGGCCACCGGCGCCTCCTCGGGCTGCGGGAGCTGCTCCCGCTCGCGGCCGGGGCTGGCCCTCCGCCGACCCGGGAACGGCGCGGTGGGCGGCAGCGACCCCGGGCTGGAGCCCCCCGGCCCCGCCGCCGCGTAACACGTGACACCCCCG
Organism: Aptenodytes patagonicus; assembly: GCF_965638725.1. Lineage (NCBI taxonomy): Eukaryota > Metazoa > Chordata > Aves > Sphenisciformes > Spheniscidae > Aptenodytes > Aptenodytes patagonicus. Next base: position 2,816,108 of record NC_134975.1, read on the forward strand.
CCCCGCTCCCCCGGAGGCCGTCGCCACCCCGAGCCCCACCGCGACGTCGCTGCTGCCGCCGCCACCGCCGCCCCGCTGCCTGCCCGGTGACGTCGCCGCCCCGCGCACCTGCACCCCCCAGCGGCGGCGGCAGGAGCAGCAGCACCAGCGCCCCCAGGAGCCGCCGCTGCCCCGGAGCCGGTTTCATCCCTCCCGCCGCGGCCGCGCCTCCGACTTCCGCTTCCGCCGCCGCCCGCCTGGCAACGGCCGCCGAGGGGCAGGCGGCAGCCAACGAGAGCGGGGGGCTCGCGTGGCATCATGGTCGAGTGACGGCTGAACCGACCTATCGAAAGGGCGCTGCGGCCTCCCTCGCGCCCTCCCGCTGCCTGCCGCGATGACTGACAGGGCCTGCATCCTTTCAGCGTAGCTCGGGCAGGAACCAGCCATGGTCCCGCCCTCGGATACCACGATGACGAACAAGAGCGCCATTCAATCCAGAGGCGCCCAGCCCTTAGCAACCGCGAGCCCCGCCTTAGTAACGGCCCTGACAGGCACGCCCCTCAGCCTATCAGAGCACAGGCCCGGCCCATCACACCCTCCCGCCCCCTCTCGAATCCCGCCTGATTGACAAGCGCCTCCTCAAATCAGGAAGAGGTCTCGCGTTGTTTTTGTGAGGGGGTCACGCGTGGGGGAGACGCAGGTCCCGCCCCTCAGTCCCCCACGACCGCCCCGGACCCGCGGCCTCGGGAACGGCGGCGGCTCAGGGGCTGCCCGGCCCCGCTCCCCAAGGCCCCGTCGTGCCGCGCCCGGGCCGGGCCTCCGCTGGGACAGCGGCTCGGCCGCGCCGGGGGTGGGCGTGGGCGTGGGCCCGGGACAAGGAGCCTTTCTCCGGCCGGGCCGCGGAGCCCCGGCTGGTCACGGGCGGGCCCCCGGGGGATCCCGTGGGGCCGGGGCGACCCCCGGCAGCGGGGGTGTCCTGCATCTCACGGGCGAAAGGTCGGCTCGGCGAGATCGGGGGGCTCCGTGCCCATCCCGGCCCTGCACACGGTGCCCCGGTTCTCCCCGGTGCAGGGTGCGTCCCTTTCTCCGGCGCGGGGGGCAGCGGGGAGGTGCGGGGCTCCCCCAGCCCCGGGAAGGGGGGTTGCCCCCCGCCGCGTGGGTCCCTCCCCGTGGGGCGGCGGGCGCCAGGACGCCGGGTGCGCCGGCCGCCCGTGGGCGGAGAGCGGGCTCGGGCGGCCCCCCCGCCCCCCCCCGAGCCGTGGGCGGTGGAGCCGGGAAGCGGCGGGGCCGTGGGCGGAGGATGTGCGTCAGCCGGGGGCAGCGCCGGGCCTGGGAGCGGCCCCGCCGCGCCGGACGCCTGGTTGCGGGGGGCGTGGGAGGGGGGCGGCCGGCGGAGGAAGGAGCGGGGGGGTCTGGGGCAGGACCCCCGCATCGGGGACTGTGCCCGTGGGGGAGTCCTGGCTGCCCCCCGCCAGCCCCGGGGACGTGCCCTGGGCCCCGCCTCGCCCCCCCCCGGCAGGAGCGCGCGGGGGCGGCTGGACCCACGCCAGGCGCCCGGCCGCGCCAGCCGCGGTATAAATAGCGCCGAGCCACGCAGGGCCGGAGACGGGGTGGGGGCCGTGACCCTCCCGCGGGGCCGGGGTGCTGCTGGCGGGGCTCCCGGTGCGGGCGGTGGGCTTCAGCGTCCGCCCCCCCACCCGAGAAACCCTCTCCGTCCGCTCCCCGTCTCGCTGCTTTGGGGCGAGGCCCGGCCTGCGCCGTTGGGAGTGTTCACCCTGAAGCCTATTGATGGCAGCCTGTGTCTGCCGGTGACCGGGGGCTGAGACACAAAGTGCCGGCCCTCCGCGGGGGGGCTCTGGCACCCCAGCACCCGGGGGGGGGGAGCGGGGGGGCGGGGCGGGAGAATGCCGGGGTAACGGGAACAGCGGCGCCCGGGAGCATCGCCGCGCCTTGCCGGGTTGCTACCGGAACCAGAGATGCTGCGAGCGCAGTCCCCGCTCGCTGCCGCCCGCCGGCCGGGGCGGGAGGGCGGGTGGTGAAGGTCCCTGCGCCCTCTGGGGACCGCGAGGGTCCCGCGGGCACCGCCCCGGGTGCCGGGTGCCCCCGCGAGCACTGGGCACCCGCGGGTCCAGCCCGGGGCGCGGGGTCCCCCCCGACCCGTGTCCCCTCCGCCCGGCGCCGCCTCCGGAGGGTCCTACCCCCTCACGGACCCCCAGTGCCTCGCGTGTCCGCCCCGGTCCCCCGCGCCCCCTGCCCGGGACACCGGCCCGGTTCGCCGTTGCCCCCGGCGGCAGAGGCCGCCCGGGCTGCGGGACCCCCGGTGCCGCCATGCAGGGCGCCGGTTCCCCGATCACCCCCGCTCCCGGTGCCGCTGCGCCTCCCGCCCGGGGGGGGCTGGTGCCACCGCCCCCGCCCGCTGCCCCCCCCGCCGCGGCCGCCCGCGCTGCTCTCGGCGGGGGCGGCAGCCGCGGGATCCGCCCCCGGGGCCTCCCACGCCGCGGCGCAGCCGGGGCCGCTGCTATTTCACGGTACCGCCCGTGTGGGCGGCGCGCAGAAGCGGCGCGGCGCGGCGGAGCGAGCGTGCCCGGCCCGGCCGCGGGACCCCCGAGCCCCGGGACCCCCGGACCCAGCGCCCGGCCCGCCGCGGAGCGCTGTCCCCGGAGCCCCCGCCGCCCCCCTCCCCGGGGCGCACGGCGGCCGCGCACGGGGCGGGCGTAGCGGCCGGAGGCGGCTCCAGCCGGCGGTGAGCGACCGGCGGGAGGGGACGGGGACACTGGGGGGACTATGGGGGGATCCACGGCGGGGCGGGGAGTTGGATGGGTCCGGGGCACCGGGGGGCACCGAGCAGGGCGGGGGACCCGGGGGCGGATGGCCCCGGCGGGACTGGGACACCGGCACATCACCGGCGCCGCGCCGTCGGGGATGGGGAGGACTGGGGCAGCCCTGGGCGCGTGTCCGGCCCCACGCGGGGGCGGGGGGCTGCTGGCGGCAGGAGGGAAGGCTGTGGGGGGCTGGGCACGGCCCCGGGAGGGGAGGGGGGCCCCACTTGCGTCTGTGCCGTGTCCAGGGGAGCTGTGGCCGTGGGGTCTGTCCCAGCCTGGGGAGCATGGGTGGGCCTGGGGGACTGGTTTGGGGACCCTGAAACACCCCATGGTGTCCCATCCCCCTGGGGTGCTCCTCCCCTGCCCCATACCCCCAGGCCAAAGGGTGGGGAGGGGGCTTCTCCTGCGTGTCTGTCCGTCCGTCCCCCATCGTGACACCATCCATCCTGCAGGCTTGCCATGGCCCTGCCCCGCACGCTGGGGGAGCTGCAGCTGTACCGGGTGCTGCAGCGCGCCAATCTTCTGGGCTACTATGAGACCTTCATCCAGCAAGGGGGGGATGATGTGCAGCAGCTCTGCGAGGCGGGCGAGGAGGAATTCCTGGAGATCATGGCACTGGTGGGCATGGCCACCAAGCCCCTGCATGTCCGCCGCCTCCAGAAGGCCCTGCGCGAGTGGGCCTCCAATCCGGGGCTCTTCAGCCAGCCCGTCTCAGCTGTGCCCGTCAGCAGCATCCCCCTCTTCAAGCTCTCTGAAGCTGGCGGGCGCAAGGCGCTCAGCAACGGGCATGCCAGTCCCAGCGAGGCCGTGGGCAAGGGGGGTGGCAGCGCTGGGACGCCCCCGGCCCGCAGCCCCACGGAGCCGGGAGAGAAGTTGTCACCATCGGCGGCCCCGCTGTGGCCGGGGAGGAGCACCCCCGAGTCGGAGGGTGGCGGGGATGAGGAGCCGGGGGGTCCCCCCTTCTCCCCGGGCGGGAGCAGCAGTGAGCAGCCGGCAGGCGCAGAAGTGCTGGAGCCGGAGCTGGTGCGGACGGTGTCAGAAAGCGTGGAGCGGCTGCTGCAGAGCTACCCCCGGGGTGGCGAGGCTGAGCTGCGGGCGCTGATGAAGCTCAACAAGAAGCTGGCTAAGGCCGTGGGGCACATCTTCCAGCTGGAGGATGGTGACCGGCACAAGGAGGAGGAGATCCGCCGTCACAGCGCAATCTATGGCCGTGGTGAGGCCCGGCGCCGTGAGGGCAAGCAGCTCACCCTGCATGAGGTAGGCGGCACGGCGGGGTCCGTGCTCGAAGGTCCCAGGGATGCGCTGGCTCAGGGTGGGGGCCGGGGCGACTCTGGAGGTGGAGGGAGGGACAGGCTCTGGCCTGGGGAGGAGGTTGGGGTGGGGGCTCCAGCACGGAGCGGGTGGGAGCCAGGGTCCACTCCCACCCAGGCGGCATCTGCCTGCCTAGAGCAGACACTGCCTTTGCTGTGGGGTCCTGTGGGTGCTGCCATCCCCATTCCCGCTCACGCATCATCTCTGCCCCCAGCTCATCATCAACGAGGCGGCTGCCCAGTTCTGCCTGCGGGACAACTCGCTGCTGCTGCGGCGCGTTGAGCTCTTCTCACTTTCGCGGCAGGTTGCACGGGAGAGTACCTACCTGTCCTCGCTCAAGGTCGCCAGGTGAGCCCGGACCTAGCAAACCCCCTCCTCACAGGCTGGGTGGGGCCTGGCCATCACGCCCTTGAGCCGCACCACAACCCAGCATTTCTGGATGGGGACAGGACCCTGCGGCCCCAAGTTCCCAGTTCCCTTGCATGGGCTGTTTTCTGCCTGACTTTAGAGGTGCGGGAGGTGGAGTGGATGGCTGGGATGCCAGGGAGCGGGGGGGATGCTGCTGGGAATGCCCAATCCCTTGCCCCCTTCCCCCAAAGCCCCTGCCTGCCGGGTGCCACGGCCGGGCTGCCTTTTCCCTTCACTCTCCGTCTGCCCCCCCCCCTTTTACCACCCCCGGCTCCATCTGCGCCAAAGCCCCGATCTGCACCGTCCCACGGCACCGCCCTGCCTGGGCAGCCGCCCACGCCTGCCGCCGTGGCTGGCGCTGCCCGCAGCGTGGCAGGAGGCCGGGCGGGCATGCCTGTCGCGGGGCCTCTGCGCGGCCGCCCCCACGCCTGACGCAGCCCCTTCTCCTCCCCCCGCGCAGGGCCCATCCTGAGGAGAGTGGAGCCACCGCAGCCAAGCGGCTCAAGCAGGAGGTGGGTATGCACCCAAGGGTGCTGGGGGGGCACACACCCACATGCACGGGGGTGTAGGTGCAGGGGGGGGTGCACATGTGCGTGCAGGTGTGCACACCTGTGAACGTGGGCAGGACGGTGCAGCATGCCCAGGGCTGCCCATGCTGGCTTGGGCAGGCAGCAAGGGGCTCTGGGGAGGTGGCTGTGGGACTGGCACTGTGTGTGCAGCTGTGGGCATCCTGGGGCAGGCGGCCCGGAGCCCCCCAGCAGGATGGGGCCTGTCCACAGGGCCCTGTGCTCACCCGTGCACTCCTGGCAGGCAGGAGAGCAGAGCCGCCTCGAGCTGCTGCCGCTGGGGCCGGAGCCCCCCGGGGCTGCATACCGAGCCAGCCTGGAGGAAGATGCAGCCAGCCTCTCCGGGGAGAGCCTCGACGGCCACTTGCAGGGTGAGTGGGGGCCCCTTCCTCTCCCAGGGGTGCCTGTAGGCAGGTGGTGGCCAGCCCCCCACCCCTCACTCCCTCGGCACTGACTCTTGCCCTTCCCTCCACAGCAGCGGGGGCCTGTCCCCGGCTGACGCCGCCACCTGGCGTGGCCCCCGATGTGCCCCTTGGCCTCCCCCCCCATGGGCTCTGGAGTCGCCACATCCTCCAGCAGACACTGATGGATGAGGGGCTGCGCCTAGCCCGGCTGGTCTCCCATGAGCGCATGGGGCGGCTCAGCCCCTGCCTGCCAGGGAAGCCCCCGGGACCAGGTGAGCATCCACAGGGCTGGGGAGGGGGGGGTTTGCCTTAGGCAGGGGGGGTCCAGATGGCACAGCTGCCTTCTCCCTACAGAAGCAGTGCCCTGACACCATCTCCCACCTCTCCCCACAGAGTTCGAGGATGGGCTGGCAGAACGGGGTCCTCCAGCCCCCCCGGAGCCCCCCCGCGGCACCATCAAGGTGGAGCAGGAGACCAGCCGGCAGTGAGGCCCCTGCAGCCCCCCACCACCATTAACAAAGCAATAACGTGCTGGGGGACGGGTGCCGGCGATGCGGTGGCAGTGCTCTGGGTGCGGAGAGCCGGTAAGGGTTTGGCCACAGCCCCCCCAGGGCCCCGTCCCCTCCCGCACCGATGCTCTGGTTACCTCAGCCGCGGCGGGATGCGCCTCCCCGCAGCAGCAATACCCTCGTCCCCACCAGGCTCTGGGTCCCCGCTGCCCCCCCGGGGCTGGGAAGCCCTCGATGGACTCAAGCCCGCTGTACAGACCCTCCTGCCCGCACCAGGCTGCCTGGACCCCCTGTCGGCTCACCCCTCATGCTGACCGTCCCCCCCCCGGGCCACTTCAGGCAGGCGAGCTGCATCCCCCAGCCCCATCACCGTGCAAGGACAGGCGCTTCACCACTGGCACACGAGCTGCGTGCAGCACCGCGTGCTCCTGCGTCAGCGCCGCCACCCACGCCGGGCACACGGTGCCGGCACGCACAGCCCCGCACAGACCCCCGCAGCGCCCACGCTCCAGCCGCCAGCCCCCCCTCCCCGCAGCACGCATGTGCGAGCACATCATGCACATGCATTGTGACCCTGCAGCACTGCGCCGTCCACGTGCATTTTGGCTGTAAATACTCCCCGCAGCAACCGCAGCTCAACACTGGTGCACCCCACCCCCACCCCCCGCAGCTCCACACATGCCTGCAGCACCCTACACCCCCCTGCCTGCACCAGCCGCCCGATTACCTGCGTGCACTGCCATGCATGGTCCCTGTGCCGTGGGGTGTCACACATGCGCACCCCCCACCCAGCACAAAGCAGGCAGCATTTGACGGGCACTGGGGCAGTGCTGCCCCCCCCTCCCCCCCGCCCCTTGGGGTCCCTCCTGCCCCACCCTGTTTCCGCGAGCCATGCCCAGCCCCGGGGTCCCCCACCCCCTTAGGACTGTGTGGTGTCTTTTTAGAGCATTAGCGACTCCTCCTTTGTAACGTGTACAGTAGATTATTTATTTTGTTATTTTGGAATAAAACTTTATTTTATGGCTTATCTTCCTTCCCCCATGCCCCTAGGCTCTCTCTCCCTGCCACAGCCCTGCTCCAGGCTGGGGGGAGTGGGAGGGGGGCAGCTCACAAACCCCAAAGCAAGTGCCAACTGCGGGTGTGTGAGGTGTCCATCCCCCCCAGACCAGTGCAGGGGGTCCCAGCATCCCCCAGGTAGGGGGAAGGCCCCGTCACGCACCGGGCTGGCACAGCTGCCCCAGCGTGTTTCCCGCTGCCACCTCCCGCCCCCACAGCTGACTCATCCCGGCCCCCACGGGGCTGAGCCCAGCAGCGTGGGCTGGGGGCACTGCGCTCTGCTGCAGGCACCTCCCACGCGGGTCGGGGCCCCTGTGCCTGCACTCCCTCACCCACCGCCTCCTGGGACTGTGGACCCCAACAGTGGCGTGGGCAGGCAGCGGCTCTGTACTCCAAAGTGTGGCATATATGCAAGGGGGGGCAGGGTGTTACCCAAAGTGCTACCGCCCCCCCCAGAAAATCCCCCCCTCCCCTGCCAGAGTTTCCACCTCAGCACAAGTCATATCAAGTCCAGGAACCCAGACAAGGCTGTGGCGGGGGTCACAGTCCGACATCCCCCCCAGCAGCCCCGCAGCCTCCTCATGCATGCCCTGGCCGGACGCTGTCATCCCACCGAGACTCCCCCAGCCCCCAGCAAGAGGCATTGGGGCTGGGGTACCTGCTGCGCTGCAGGGAGGGTGTGAAGGGGGGGCACAGTGCAGGGCCCTCCAGGGACATCTCCTGCAGGAACTGGTCGAAGTCTGAGCCAGGCGGCAGGTCCATGCTGGGCGGCATCCTGGGGAGAGAGGTGGCGGGGTGACACGGAGCAGCCCCCCCGGCCCCCCTGCTGACCCCCCATGCTTACCACCTTGGGGAGCTCTGCAGTGGTGGGTCCACCATCGGTGTGAACAGGGTCAATTCGGGCATCTCCTCGTCCTGTGGCTCTGGCGAGGGGCCCCCAGACAGCAGCTGTGAGGCCTCCCCCATCATGTACTGGTTGGGCATGAAGTGCCTGGGGAGCAAAGAATAGTGGAGGGGCTGACATAGGCCATAGCATACCTCCCTGCCCCCAGGGTGCTTGCTAGCCCCAAGGCATAGGAGGGAGGTGCTTGGTTTGGCGGGGCTGGGGTGGGTCTCCTTGTAGGGCGCATCAGTAGTGCAGAGCACTGGTCAGCTGGGGAAGGCCCCTCCAGGTCTGCTCGCCCCGGGGTGGTCGGGAGAACGGGGGGCAGGGCAGGGTGCTCCTCTCCAGCCGTGTGTCAGGTCTTACAAGGGGTTCCTGAAGGCAAGGTCTTGGCAGCGGGGCAGCGCAGGGTCTCCGACCAGGGACGGTGAGAGCATCGGTGATGTGCTGCGGGGAGGAGGAGCAGGAGCACTTGGAGGTGGGTGAAACACCACCTGGCCATGCCTGTGGGCAGTGGGGGGCCCACCCTGCCCCCTGCCCTGAACCGGCACCACTCCTACCTGGGGAAGGAAGACCTGAGGTTGTCAGAGACCATCATGTTGATGTCGCTCTCACCTGCAGGGTAGCCTGTGGGGACGGGCTGGGGGCAGAAGGGAGCAGGGGGGCTACAAGCACAGACACGGAGGGGTTAGCATCTGAGGGTGTTCTCCACCACAGCCCCCTCCCACCCCAGCACATGCCCGACAGAGCAGGTCTGCCTCTGCCCAGGGTATGGCCAGGCACAGAGCCGGGCACTCACCAGATAGGGCTGAGCACTGACTGCAGGCTCTCTGGGTGCAGCTCAGGCTGCAGCACGGGCAGGCTGAACATCTGAGCCTGGGGGGCCTCGGGGGGGCCCCCCGCAGCGCTCTGGGGCTGCTGGTCCCTGCAAAAGTGCATCATCCCCATCAGCACAGGCAGGACTCGCACACTGCAAGGTCCAGCCTCTGAAGAGGTGCATGTGCAAGTCAGTGCTTGCTCACGGAGAGGGTGGTGCGCTCACAGACATGCTCCACTGCAGCTCGGGATACCCAATGGGGGATTCCTCACTCACAAGCACATACCCATTTTGCCCGGTCAGAAATCCCCCTGCCCAGCAGCGATGTGCGGGCCAGCCCGGTGAGGTCTGTGCAAGACCTGGCCCAGTGCAGCTCGGCCCCACAGAGGGCAGCGCCTGTGCACACACCTCTGGCACAGCCATGGCCTTGCACGCACACCCACCTTTCACTTTCCACTGTCATCTTGATGGCGGTGGAGACATAGCCCCGGCCGTCCTTGCCCGTCTGCTCTTCTGCTCAGAGAGGAGAAGCATCCATGAACCACCACCCCAGCACAGGGCCATGCTGTGCCAACCCTCTGCCAGCACTGGCCGCCCCTGCAAGCTTTGGGGCCAGCAGGACATGGGTGGAACCCAAACCCCTCTTCCCTCCAAACCCCTCCCCTGCTTCTCCCCACGGCATTGCTGGGGAGGCAGATGTGAAGCCCAGAGACCACATCTGCTCCCACCCACTCACTGTTGTAGTGACTCCCGAACGCCTGGTCCTTGGGGGTGTTGGGGTAGAGGTTGCGGAGCTGCCCTAGGTCGCGGATGCGGTCGCCAAGGGACCGGATGGACAGGTCCTTGGCAGAGAAGGGCTGGATGTTCTCCACCTGGCTGGACCCTGTCGGGAGACACGGCACAGGGCTCCATTGCCTGGTCCCCATAACGCCTGACGTCCCCAGGCCACAATGACACCTCCCCTTCACAGCACTGAAAGCAGACGCTGTCCCCCCATCTCACCATCCTTGCCCCGAATGATGTGAGCAATAGTGACACCCCCAATCTCTGAGTCACTGAAGCGGAGCAGGAAGGTCCCGTCAGGCTCCGTGCTCAGGAGCTTGCAGACATACTGCTTGCTGATGAAGCCAATGATGAGCCTAGAGGGATGGACAGACGGAGAGTGGAGTGGAGGGGTGGGACCAGGTCTCCCCAGGTCTGGCCCTGGAGCAGCTGTGAAAACCTGCTTGGCCCCTGGGCACCTACCTGTCTGACCAGTAGCTTTTGAGGCATCTCTTGGTGAGGTCGAGGACTCCATCAAACCACTGCCAGAAGGTGAATCCCCGACCAGGCAGGATCTCCTGGGGCAGAGAGAGGGTGTGAGGCTCCCCAGGGCCACGCAGGCCCCTGCCCACCCTGGCCAGCCCTCCCAGTAACCTTGTTGAACTGGGCCCAGGAGACGCTGCGGCTCTGGAAGTCCTCAAGGCTAGCGCTGTGGTCATTAAAGATCTTCTGGGCCAGGAAGAAGTAGTGCTCCTTGAGAAGCCCCTTGGTGGTCTGCACCTCCGCCATGAACTTCAGGTTCAGCGTATCGCACATCTTTTCCCAGGGCACCCGCTCGGCCACCACGAAGGGCACCCGGTCCTGCGGCAGGGCCAGACGGCATCAGGACAGCAGCTCACCCGCTGCCCCATCTCAGCCTACCGCATCCCACCCGTGTGCCGATGTTCCTGCTCCAGACTGCTATCCATTCCCATCCCAGAGCCGGACCCAACCCCGGCATCCCAGCAGCTCCTTTACTCGCCCTGTGCCCCTTCCCTCTGGCTTGTGGCACTCACAATCTCGGAGAAGGCATTATCCCACAGCACGGTTGCTTTGGCGTTATTGTCCTGGTTCCCATGGACGATGACCACGATGGGCAGAGACAGGACCTGGGGGCAGAGAGCGGCCCCCCCTCAGCCCTGAGGCCACCCAGAGTGAAGCGGGGCTGGCTGCCCTGGGACCACCTCAGGGGCTCTGCACCGAGCTGTCCAGCACAGGGCCCGGATGTCCCGCGGGGGAAGGCTCAGCGCTGCCCAGCCCTGTCCCATGGGAGAGGGGCCAGTACCTGGAGGTGGACGGAAAGATTGCTGGGGGTCACGGCCACGGTGGTGCTGAATAGGACGGCACACTTCTCCTCCGTCACTGACTCGGACCCCTTCCGCTCGCAGCGCTTGATCTTCTTCAGCAGCTAGGGAGGGGAGAGCTGAATGTCACCCCTGGGCAAGCACTGGCCTTGAGGCCCCCAGCCCACCCCACCAAGACGGCTCTCCCCCGCGGCCTCTCAGCACCCCAGCGGAGCCCCCAGCCCGTCCCGTAGCCCCTGTATGGCCCATTGCTGGTGGCACTCACCACGTTCTTGAAGTTGGCACAGCAGGTCCCACTGGTAGGGTTGGTCTCCAGGGCCACCACGTTATGCATGATCTCCCCTGTGCTCTCGCTGGGCAGAGGAGGAGGTTGGGGGGGTGTGGCGGCGTGGCAGCCCCCTCACCCCCGCACTGGCCGGCTGGCTGCTCACCTGAGGGTGTTGCTGTAGGCGCTGAGTGCCAGCTCCCGTGCCTGCTTCTCCGTCACCATGTCAGCCCGCACCATGTAGGGCTTGGCCGATGCCTTCAGCAGCTGGGGGCCCAGCAGGAACCGGACACTCGCCTGGAACTTGGTCTGGGTCTTCAGCACCTGTGGAGGCTGCTTCTCTACCAGGAAGGAGCTGGGGGACAAGGGGAGACAATGGTGCCTGGCACAACACCCCTGCCAGCTCTTCCACCAACCTCTGCAGACCTGCCTCACCCCTCTGCCACCACAGCCCCCCCACCCGTTACCTCTTGACCAGGCTGGATAACACCTCGTTGAACCGCTCCAGGAGCCGGGGCAGCACCTCAGCCCCCAGCTCTGCGCTTGCTGCCATCACCTGCTGGTGCAGCTGGAAGTAAACCTCGACCAGGCTCTCGCACCTGCCGAGGGAACCACGGGGAAAGGGGCACCCCTCAGCCAAAGCACAGCCAGACCACCACTCTCCCAGAGCCCCTCAAGCCAGTGGGCTCCCCACTCCCAGGGGAGCAGAGGGGGCAGGAGGGTTGCTCTGGGTCCCCCGTCTCTGCCCTGTGCCGCCTCACCTCTTCTGCAGCGGAGCTAGGTTCTCCTCAAAGAGGGCCCCGTTCCCTGCCAGCTGCTGCTGCCTCTTCCAGATTTGGATCCTCTTCAGTACCTGCTGCTTGGCTGCCTCCAGCTCTTTCACGGCCTCGAGGATCAGGGTGGGCAGCTCCTGAGGAGCAGCACTGGCCATGGGGCTCTGCATTGCACTGTCCCCCCAGCCCTACACCGTCCCCCCCCCAGGGCACCGAGACCCCCGGCCCTGCACTGCCTCGCTGCCCCAGAGCTGGTTTGCACCTTCCCTGGCAGGCAGGGCTTTCCCCCTGGTGCCCCAGACCCCCACTCACGCTCTCTGGGGGTTTCGTGTCTGTCTTCAGCTGTGGCTCCCGCACGTTCAGCTGCAGAGAGGCTGCGGAGGAAGGATGGGGGTGGCCCCATTAGCACAGGGAGCCAGCGTCTGCATTGCACTGCCCAGCACCCTGGGCACCTTCGCTGTGCCCCATGGCAGACCCACACCGAGCAGGGATCCATCCTGTCCTGGCCCCTCACCTGCAGGGCTGTCCCGCAGCGCCTGGATCTCGCGGACGTGGTGCTGCAGCCGCTGCAGCCCCAGGCTGAACTTCAGCTCCTCCTGCCGCCGGTGGAAGCTGAGGGGCAGGTGGTGGTCCTGGGGCAGAGCACAGCAGGGTGAGTGGGGCCCGGAGCTGGCCCTACACCTCAGGGCGCCCTGGAAGGGGCAGGAACCACGCACCCTCTTGAGCACAGCAGCCTTCTCACCCTCCAGGATCGCTTTCAGGACGGCCACCAGCCGCAGTGGGTCCCGCCGGTAGGCATTCTGCGGGGGAGCCAAGCCCAGGGCGTTAGCGGGGCAGGACACACGCACCCCAGCCCTGGCCCCCTCCCACCCCATTCATGCATTTCGGGCCCCCTTCCCACAATGAATGGTGCTAAGTCAGACTGTGGAGTTTCATGACCCAAAGCATGGGACAGACCACAACTCGCCACTGTTCTGACAGAGCTAATTTCCAGCTTTAAAACCACTTTAAACTGTGCATTAAAGAAAAAAAAATCAACTTCATATTAAAAAAAATCAAACCAAAGCAAATTCTCTATTTCTGCAAGCATCTCCTCGAGACCTGCCAGCCTGACACCTGGTGAAGATTCTCGCAGCTGCCCTGGCCCGGGTGGATCAACGCTTTCCACCGAAAACAGGGAGAGGAATTTCCCTGCTGGCTCTGGCTCCCTGCGCCCCGTGCCAGCTCCTCCAGCCTTCGTGCATTTCCCAAATCAGCTACTTCCCAAAACAGCAGCAGAGTGCAATGGCAAACTGCTGGATGGCATGCTCGGCAGCTTCCCATGCTGGCTGGGAGGCAGCTCCGCGACTGACCCCCTGAACCCCTTGCATCTGCCTCACATCCTGACATAACACTGGCAGCCCCAGGCCGACACTGGGGCTCTGCTGGGGCAAACCCTGCCAGCCCCAGGGTTCAGGGGACATAAAGCCCAGGTTTGGTCTCCCACCAGCCAGTTTCCCACCACACTTCTCCCAGCTGCTTCCCTGACCCTGCGTTTACCCATCTCATAGGAGAGCACCCAGCTCCCACCGCCCACGTGGCAGCATCAACAGGCAGCACTTCCACTGCCCTCCACGGAGAGCAGCCCTGCCTCCCGGCCAGGAGGGAGGGCAGCAGGGAGCTCGGGAGAAATGAGGGTTGGCTGTTATAGGAGGAGGAACAGCGGGAGGAAGGAACATGGGAGGGTGGCTCTTCTTGAGCATTTTAAATAAAAACACCTAAGCTGAAACATCTGTGCATTTTCCTACAATTTCAAAAAGCAAGCAACAGTCTTGTTTTGGAAAGTTACCCTGTTCCCCAGAAGTTATTACTAAAGCAGACACCTTCCCAAATGTTGTATATTAAAAATGTCTGTTACCAAAAAAGCGGGGCTTTCAACCAGAACGGGGCTCTGGGAGCAAGCACCACTCAGCCCTTACGCTAAGAGCTTCATTGGCAGGAGAGAGATTACAGGGGTTAAATCTGCAATCACAGAAGGTGGAAGAGAGAGAGAGAGAGCGCACAATTCAAACAGACCTTGATAAAGAGAAACAGCCCAGAAAAAGAAACCCAGCATGCACACGCACACACAGCAGGAGGAAACACAGCACAACACATGGCATGGAGGAAGGAGAAATCAAACGCTCAAGCAGAAAATGGGGAACATCTGGTGAGGCGGCTGCCCGGGTGCTGGCAGCCAGGGGCAAATGGAGCCATGGGCCATGGGGGGCCAATGCACTCGGGGGCTCCCCACAGGGTCAGAGTCCAGCACGGGGCCTGGGAGGACGTGGCCACAGGGGGCAGCTCCCTGGGGGCCACTGGGCACTGAAGGGGTTGCAGAACCGTGGCAGCAAGGGGAAGCTGGAAAGCCCAGTGGCTGGCGGGGGTGGGGAGCCGAGGGGAACCACGATCACAGCTGTGACAGCCTGAGTGCTGTGGCAAGCTGGGGGTCAGCCCTGGGACGCAAACAAACCCCCTCCATCTCCCTGAAGTGCCCTGAAAACCCCAGTTGCTGAGTCCACACAAGCTCATTGCTCACAGCCAGCGCTGGCCTTGAAACAGGTGTCAAGGGGGGACGGGCTCATATCACCATCCCCTTTGAGTGGTAGCGAATCCAAAGCATAAAATAATCAAATATTCCTTGGCAGTAAGCCGCGATCCCAGCGCAACACGGCCCCGAGGGTGCCCATGTTCAGCCCTCACACACCTCGATGCTGCTAACTTGCTGGAGGATCTGGCACTGCTGCCCATCGCTGCCGGCAGCACTGCGGAGCTTCTCCAGCATGGCTGAGAGCATGCCGCTGGCCACGCTGGTGCAGAAGGCGTCCGAGCCATTGATGAACTCCCTGGAGAGGGGAAAGGGTTGGGTGGACAGGCACGAATCCTCCACCCTCTGCTGTGCAACCCTGAACCCCATGCTAGCCCCAAGGAAGGGGACACCTGCCTTCCTCGTGCATTACCCAGTGCTGGCTGGATTTCCGGGGGAAATTTGCTGCGTGAACAAGGGCGAACTGTGCTCTGAGCGGGATGAGGCAGTTCTCTGGAGAGGACGTGACCTCCTGAAACCTCTCCCACGCGTACACCCAGCTCCTGCATGCCCACCTGCCTTCACCATGCCTCATCCCTGCAGCGTGACCCCACTGCTGCACCTTGGCCTGAGCCGTGCTGTGGGTCCCAGAGCCACGTGCCAGGGACCAGCCCCCCTCACCCACCGCTGCAACGTGGCCTGAACTGCTCCTCTGACACCCAGCACGGCCGCAGCCTCGCGAGGCAGAAGGATGTGCCAGTGGGGCTTTCCTGCCCGCCTGCATCCTGGTCGTTGCACCATGCAAAGGAGAAGCCTGGGTGAGCCCGTAACGTGGATAATCAATCATTGCTGTTACTATTTCCTAGGCACAAAAAGGGGACTCTGGCCAGGCTGTGCCCATGGTTGCTGCCACTGCAAACACAGAGTCGCAGCAGTCCAGACCCCACAGGCACTAATAGACCCTGACCAGCCTCACCCGGATGGCTGCACTCTCTCTCCACAGGTCCAGGAGCTTCATTTGTGTCCAGTTTGGGGTCCTGAGGCCTCTCCTATGCTACACTACGCTGCAAGCATGCCTGCCTCTGCCCCTGGCCCTCCCTGCAGCCCCATCTCCTGGATGGGCCCCTCGAACCAATGCTGTGGTCCTGCCTCCGGCCCCGTCTCCTTTTGTTCCTGACCGGATGCCCTGTGCAGACCCCAGCCTCCTCACCCACCTCGTCTGGGGCCGTGGACGGGGCCCGTCACCAACATCTGCCTCTGCCCGCACGTTCAGACCTGATGGTCAGGTGCTGCCCGGGCTGGGGCCCCCAGCTCGGCTCAGCCCCCCAGGGCAGCCAGCCCCGGATGCTGCCCAGGCTGATCATGGGTGCGTGGGGAGCTGCACCAGGGCAGAGCAGAGCCCACAGGCACCAGGGGACTCACCAGGGCTGGTTCTCCAGCCAGTCAGCCAGGAGACAGCGCAGGCTGCGGGGAAACTCTGTGAAGAGGCCACTGAACTCCTCCGGCGGCATGTGGGAGATGATGCTCCAGAGGGACATCTTGGGAACAGTCACCTGTGGAGAAACAGGAGTGGGGACATGAGCAGGGAGCAGAGCAGCCTGGGCACCACGGGCAGCTGCAATGCCCTGCTGCTTAGCAGGGCTGGGGCTGCTGGGGAGGAGGAGCAGAAAGCCCAATCCAGGATCAGCCTCTTGGGCAATCCTGGGCAGGCAGGCAGGCAGCCCACTTGTGCCTTAGTTTCCCACATCTCTGGGGAAACCCTGCGCCTCCTGCTGTGGGCGATGCACAAGGACAAGTGGAGGGACAGGTAAGCGCTGCCAGTCTTGGCACAGGAGAGATGGGAGAGCCGCCGGGAGGAGGAAGAATGTGAAACCCCAGAGCTTGGTGAGACTGCTCTGCTGGGGTGGTCTCAGTGAGGCAGCCTGGCTGCTCCCCAAAACCTCCCCAGCTGCCCCGCAAGGAAGGCGCCTTCCTGAGCACGCCCCAGCTGCCCCCCAGAAATGGTGGGCTCCAGAGCTCATGGAAAGCAAGAGGAGGACTGGAATGAGGCGCTAGATGGGAAACTCCGCAGGGAAGGCCTGGGCTGGAGGGGGTCACGGCCCAGCCCGGACCGTGGGTTCCCCACCACCCCCTGAGTTGGGTGTTGCAACCCCGACAGTCCCTCCCCCTGGCCAGCCCCAGCCCCCCAGCAGTGCCTGCAGCCTGCCTGCTCTGTCCTGCCCACGCCATGCCTCTTCCCGACAGCTCATTCCCTTCTTCCCCGCTGCCTGCCACTCTCATACCCTCCAGCCCCTGCTGGGAGCCTGCTCCCTTTCAGGCAGCCCTCGGGGCCCAGCAGGCAAGGGGGTTCACTGCACTGCCCAGCCCAGACGCACCTCGCTGCCGGTTCCCCTGGACCTGGCTGGGGCAGAGGCCGGATCCTGCGGCGGGGCACAAGGCACCAGCAGCTCACCGCCCAGACGTGGGGCCAGGGCGCCTCCGGGACCCCAGCCAGCCCATCCGCCCAGGGCTGGCTTCCCGTCCCCGAAAGCAAACAGCCGAGCAGGGAGTCACGTCACATGTCCTCGCGGGCAGCGCGTTCCCCACGGGTCTTGGCCGCCCTGCAAGAGCCAAGGCGCAGGGCGGAGGTGGAGCTGCCGGAGACTTTGAGAAACCATGCGAGGGGAAGGAAGCCAGCGTCACTAGGGCAACATCGCAGAGAGTGCAAAACAACCACAGCACGGCCTGCACCCGGCTGGCTGCCAGCACAGCTCCAGCTGCCGCCGTTCTGTTGGGAGGAGGGGGCACACCCAGGGCCGGCAGCAGTGGCACGACCCCTGGGGTGCTCTGCTTCCCGCGGGAGCTGGACGATGCAGCAGAACCAGCCCTCCCAGGCTGCCCCGGCAGAGCCCCACGTGCCGCCCCAGGGAGGAACCGCAGCAGATGGAGGCCCAACCCCAGGGTACGCCAAGCCTGGCGCTTCCAGGAACGCATTTGCTTTTGACTCTGCTTGACTGGCCAGAGCAAACAGATCCCGACGATTTACTGCAGCGCAAAGCCTGAGGGCTGAGTTTACTCTGGAGGGGTCAATGCACGGTGGGAAACGCACCCAGCGACAGCCGGGAGCACTGCCCCACTCTCCCCACGGCCCCAGCAAGATCGTAGCTGCTGGCATGCAGGGAACCAAGACAAGAGGGAAAAAAAGCCTCTCATTTTGTGATCCTCAAGATGTAATCTCCATCCTCCTCCCCTATTAAAACCTGTATTTCTGCTTAGCCCTGGGAGGCAGCTGCTGGCTGGTAAGCAACCTGGAACGTAAGCTGGGCATGCCTGAATTTGCTAAGAGTCTGCAGCAGGAGATGCTGCACTCATCCTCCTCCCCAGTTCCCAGCTCCCACCAGCCCAGGGGACAACGATTTGGAGGAGCTCAGAGCGGAGACAGGCCCATCCCCTCCTGGCATCAGTCACAGCAGCTCCTTCAGCCCAGCCATGCCGTGTTTCCTTCCCGTCCTAACTAATTTCCATGTTTTCCTCCTCTGCTCCTTCTGCAGAACAGCCTTTCCCTGCCAAGACCCAGCTCCCATAATAATACCCTGGCTGGGGCTGTGCTGCACGGAGGTTTCCTTGAGAAGCCCTCGTGCCCAGCCCCAGCTTCCTGCACCCTCACAGAATCAGGCCACACAGGATTTGCTCCGTCAGCACCCCCACAGTGCCAGGGAGAAGGAAGCTGGGCAGCAGGTGGGGACGGAGACCCAGGCCGGGTGATGGAGCTGCCCCTCCTGTGGGGACCCTCACCCCGGGGCAGCCTGGCAAAAGCAGCTGCCGTGGCAGCTTCCAGCCCTGCAGCTCAGCGGTGCCGGGGGAGGCGCAGCTCCCGGCTCTGTGCTGCCCAGTGCAATGCACCTACACCTACTGCAGATGCATCCACTGCAGATGCACCCCAAGTCTCCCGCTGGCCCAGCCGATGAGGGGCTTGTACCCTGAAGGAGACACCCCGGAGTGGAGGCTCCGCGCTCCCCCCACCGAGCAAGGGGCCAGGCCTGCCTGGCACAGGGGACAGCAGCAGGGAGGTGAGACCTGGCCAGGGAAGCCGGGGTTCAAGCCCTAAACAGCAGTGGGGCCCCCGCGGGGCAGGGCTGCCTCATGCTCAGGCCAGGAGCTGCCACCTGGGAAAACCCCACAGCTGCAAGGTGCCTCCGGCTTGATGGTGGGGCAGGATACGGCACCCAAGGAGGGAGAGCACCCGCCTGGGGTGTGCCCTGTACCCCCCCGCCTGCTCCCCCTTCCCAAGCCCCTTCGGTGCAGCCACTTTCGCTTCCTTCTCCACCCAAGGGGCCACTTCGCTTCCTTGGTGGGGCCGGGGGACCCCAGGCTGGGAGGTGAGGCAGGAGGAGCCTGGGTGCAGGAGGGGTTCAGTGACACCCATGCTCCCAGCATGGGCTTTCTGCTTACTCATCGGGCAATGGGAAACCAAGTCCACATCCCAGAAGCGAGAGCTGCCGTACATCTCACGGCTGTTACTCATTAACCACCGGCACTTCCTGGCAGCAGACCGCAGCCCCCCACCCTTGGGGCCACCTCTCCCCCCATGCCTGGGGGACTGGGACTGCGAGGGACCCCACTCCTGGCCAGCTCCTATCTGCCCTTGGCGATTTCCCAGCCCAGTACCAGAGGCTGGTGGGGGAAGGAGCTGGGGCTGGCAGCTTGTGGGCACACATGTCCCTCCATCCTCTCCACCCTCCTTGTCCTCCCAGGCACTGAACAGATATTTCCCTGGGGCTTTCTCAGGGACAGATGCTCAGAGGTTTTCCAGTGCTTGACACTCAGGACACCTGGGCTCTGCTTTAGCTTTGCCCCCACAGGGACGCAGCCCAAGAGACCTCGCTGCCTCTCGACACGCCTCAGTTTCCCCAGGGTGCTGGGGAGGCCATCACTGCTGGCGCTCTCTGGCCAAGGCAAGGGAACAGGACCACCGTCCCAGCCAGTGGGACGCTAGTGACAGTGCTGCAGGGAGGACACCATGGAGCCCGCATGGTGGCAGGGGCTGGCCACAGCCAGACGCTCTCTGGCAGTGAAAGCTCTTCTGATTCAGAGGAAGAGGAGCAGGGCCTTCCCCAGCTGACCCAGCCCCAGCGTGACTCACGGCATGGGGAGTCCAGGCTGGATCCAGCCCCCAGCTCCCACTCCAGGAGCTCGTTACTGTGGGGTCCGGGGGGTCTGGCACTCTCCACCACAGCCTCTGCCGGGCGCTTTTGCTTTGCCTCATGCACCCTTTGCCCCAAGACAGCAGGGTGCCAGCAGCTGCATCCACTTGGCAGCTGGGTGCTTTGGACTTTGGGCCTGGCAGCCCCACCAAGTGCCCGGCGAGGCATGGGCCAGGCTGCACCTCCACCTGCGTGACCAACAGGAGCCTCGATCGATGCCTGCCAGCCCAGCCTGCCTGCAGTGCAGGCAGCTGCCCAAGCTCTAGCACGCTCACCCTGGAGGCTCTACAGGGCCCAGAGCCCCTTCGCCATCCCACCCCAAAACACCCCAGAGAGGGCATGTCCTGGCCAGTGCCGGAACGGACTGTTGCTCTGCTCCCCTCCAGAGATCCCAGCTCATCTGCTGGAGGATTTGCCATGCTGCCTGGACCCCTGCCCACGGCCGGAGCCCTGCAGCTGCAGGCAGCCCCCACCCTGAGCAGCCCCACTCTCCAGCGGGCAGCACGCCACCCCATCCCGCTGCCGGGCCCGGGAGCGGCGGGGATGGGGCCGAGAGCGCCGGGGAATCCCCCTGCCCACCGACACGGCCGCAGCCCTGGCCCCCTCAGCTCCCCGGCCGCAGCATACCTCACCTGGGCCTGCCCCGCTGTCACCGCGGTCCTCCCGGCCCGTGACTGGCACCCGAGCCCCCTCCCCGCGGGCGGGCGGCGGCGAGGCCGTAGAGGCCAGGGAAGCCGTGAGCCCGCCCCCGGGGGCTGCCGCGGCCGGGCCCCCGCGGACCCCCCGCGCCAGCGGCCGCTTCGCTCCCCCGGGCCCGGCCGCCGCCCTCCGGAGAGGGGCCCCGGCCCCGGCCGGCTCCCCCGACCGCGGGGCCCAGCCCAGCGCCCCTGCCCGAATCCTGGGCTGGGAGGTGGCAGGCGGTGGAAGAGGCCCCGGTGCCGCCGCCCGCCCCCTGTACCGGCCCCGCACCCCCTCCCTGTTACCTGGCGGGAGCCGCCGCTCGCGAGGGGCGGCCGGGCCGGGCCGCGCGGCCCCTCACTCCATGGCAGCGGCGGGCGCGGCCGGGCCGGCTCCCGCGGCTGCCCCGCTCCGGCGGAAAGCGCCGAGCACCAGGAAGGGGGAGGAGACGCGCGGGCGGCGGGTGCGCGCGGGGGGGGCACCGGTACCGGCCAGGCCTCGGAGGCTCCCTGGGACCCGGCCGCGGCCTCGCAGCGTCCCAGCCCGCCCCGCCGCTGGGCTGTGGCACCCACAGGCCTCCCCAGCCCCACGTCTGATGCCCACTCACGGCCCCACACCTGCCCCATACCGCCCCACACCCACCCACTCATGCCCTGTGCCTGCCCCATACCACCACCCGCCCATTCCCCACCCCATACCTGCCCCATACCATCTGCTCCCACGCCTGCCCCCACCCACTCACCGCCATACACCTGCCCCATATCAGCCCCTATCTATCCACTGCCCTCACCCACACATGCCCCCCACCTGCCCCATATCTGACACCCACCCTCGGCCCTGCTCCTGCCGCATATCAGGCCCCCCCCACCTGCCCCATGGCTGGACTTCACTGCCTTGCTGCTCTTCCAAGCCTACCACTCGTCCCCAGGGACAGCTGTAGGGATGCTCCTGGGCCAGGGCAGCCCCAGCTGTGCCCACCCCAGCCCCGTGTCCATGTCGCGGCCCTTTGCTAAGGAGCATGTGCCAGGCACCCCCAACCCCACAGGGCAGAGCTGGGCTGATGGTCCTGATCTGTACCTACGCCCCACGGTCTGAGCCCATGTCCCTATCTTGGAGTTTGAGCCCGCAGCCGGTCCCAGGCTATGCCCCCTCCCGCCTGCGCTCGCCAGTGCCGGCCCGGCCCGGCCCGAGGACATGAGCGGGGTCCCGGCAGGAGGGTGCGTTAGGGGGTGCTCGCTGCACGGGGGGGCGTGCTGCATGGGGATGGATGCTCACGGCATGATGGGTCACATTTCACGGGGGGGGGCTCGCTGCACGGGGGGTATCCACTCGGGGGCCGGACGGGCCCGTTGCCCGCCCCGGGGTGCTCCTGAGGCCACTCCGACACCCCTCGCCGGAGCGGAGGGGGCCGCACCGGGCAGGGCCACTTCGGAGCCGCCAGGGGGCGCTGCCGCACCGCCAGTGCCAGCGGGGCGGGGCGGGGGCCGGGGCTGTCGGTCCCGGGGCGGCGGGGCCGGTCCAGGGGCAGGGCCGCCGCCGGAGCCCCGGGGTGCGGAGCCCCGGGGTGCGCAGCCCCGGGGTCGGGTCCCCGCGTTCCCCCCATCGCTCCTCACGCTGCGGCGCCTGTGAACCCTTCGTGCTCGTGGCCGTTACGAGCATCAGATGTGTCCGGGGCCGCGGGCCTCCCCCCGTGAGCGCGGCCCCCGCGGCCAGGGCGTCTCCCCCCCCCCCCCCCGTCGCTTGCGCCTGGCCCCGTATCCGCTGCCTCTGCTTTGCACTGGGGTCCCCTGGGAGGCTGGACCCCCGCCCTGGTGTGGGGCAGATCCAGCCCCAGGCAGCCCTGTCATGCCCTTGGTATGGGGCACGGTTTGGGGCTGATCAGCATCCCCAGAGGAGCACGGCCACTCTGGGCCCGGGGGCTGGGAAGGGGCTTTCTGGCCCTGCTCAGCCCCCCCAGATCCCGGTTCAGGGCAGCATCTGGGTGACCCCATCACAGGCGTCCCTCCACCTGTTGCTCTGGCTGTGGGGGCTCAGGACCGCAGCAGGACAAGGCCTGGCAGCGTGTTTACCCAGGAGGGGCTTTGCAGCAGGACCCTCAATGATTGACTAGCGCCGGAGAGGGGTGGCCTCAGGGCACCCGGTGTTGGCATCCCCCTCCCCAGCCGCCCGTGTCTGCAGCGAGACCCCTGCAAGGCTCCAGGGGCGTGAGGGGCAGCAATGGCCTTCGTCCTGCCAGCTTTGAGGGGCCACAGGGTGCACTGCCCTGGGGGGCAGCAGAGCCTAGCAGTGCCCGCAGGGCAGGGGGCATGTAGGGAGGGGGCTGCGCATGGAGAGGGGGCTGCGTGGAGCCACTCGGGCGGGCCCTGGCTGGGGGCCATGCGTGGGAGGAATCCTGGCGAGCGCGTGGCGGCAGCCATCCCGGCCATCTCTGCTCCACAGGGCTTGCGCAACCTCCGGGGCCTCTGGCACAGTAGTGGGGGGCACAGGGCAGCCCTTTGGACCCCCCCTGCACCACCTGGGGCATCCCCTGCCTGTGCCCCCGCCAGCCCTTCTACAGGGGTGGCTTCCCAGGAACATCTGGACCTTCCTTGCAAACATCTGGCACAGCAGCAGCCCGAACCAGTCCTTCCCCGCCCCCGCCGCGGCTGGCCGCCTCTGGGCTGCTTCCCCCCCCACCTCTGCCAGCACTGCTGCCTCACTGGGTGGGGTGGGGTGGGGGCAGGCATGTGACATCATTGTTTTAACAGGTGACATTGCTCGGGGGGGGGGGGGGGGGGGGGGAGGGGAGGTTGCAGGCAGCTGCCTGATGATGGGTGCCTGCACTGCTCCCCATCTCCCCCCATCGGCACCTGGCCTCAGCCCCTTGCAGGCAGTGGCATGGCAGATGAATGACGTCACGGCTCTGGCTCTGAGATCATAGCCACAGCTGTGGTGGCAAGGGAGCGATGAGGGGCTCTCCTGGGGTGGCAGAAGTGAGCCAGCCCCATGGGGACCCGCAGCCAGAGAAGATACAGGGTGGTCAGGGAAAGGCTGTCAGTCAGCTTGGCCCAGGGAGGGGTCCAGGCTGCCAGACCCCAACCTGGTCAGCGGCCCCCCTGCAGCTTCGGTCATGTCTGGGGCCCTGGAGCCAGCTGGATCCTGGGGCCTTTTAAAATGTTGCAATTATTGGCAGCGTGGCCCCAGCCCGGACCAGCCAAAAACGCAGATTACGGTTAGAGACTCATTACCAAACGTCCGCAGCAGGATGAGACGTTCCCTGCAGGGAAAAGGATGTTTTGGTGAGACGAGAGAACTGAGGTTGTTTTTTGGGAATGGAGCTGCTGGCCCTGGCTGGCAGGGCTCTGCCACGGTGGGCTTATGGGGCAGAGCTGGGTGCCTCCAGCCCATCGCCAGGCGCTGGTGGCGAGCGTGGGCAACCAGCTCTGCCTCGAGAGTTGAAGTTGGGCAAGCTAAACCCAGCCCCGCGGCTGAGCCCTGCACCCGGCCCTGCTGACAGCGGGACCCCGCTGACAGGGGGTCTGCTCCCCTGTCCCCCAGTCCTAAGCTCTGCTCCCTCCTGCAGGGATTTCCGGGGGACGGTGAAGGTCCGGCTGCTCTGGGACCCTGGTGGGCCCCCTCCTCTGCAGAAGGGCCCCTGGGTGCTGCCTGAGCGTTTGCCCTGGGCGTCGGTCCTGCTCCCCATGGATTCTCTAGGGACCTGCCGGGTGCAGGCAAAACGAGGCTGCTGGCTCGGCCCCGGCCCCACCGCCCAGCAGCACCCCATGTCCGGCCCCGCCGCCCGCGGGTCCCGGCTGTTGCCCAGCTCTCCCGTCCCGGGAGCCGTTGATTCTCCGTCCCGTGTTTGATCCCCAACGGCGTCTCTACGCTGGCAGAGGGCAGCAGGGCTGCCCGCCCGCCCGCCCGCGGAGCACGACCACCCCCGACGGCCCCGAGCTTGCGGGGGCATCGCCGGCAGGGACGGGCAGGGGCCTGGAGGGGCATCGCCAGGGTCCGGGCACCACGGTGCCGCAGGATGCGCCCCCGGCACCACGCGTGGGCGCGGGACCCGCGGTGCCGCAGGCAGACCCTGACATGGCCATCCCCAGGCCTGCCCCGCCCCCGGGCCCGGCCGGGGGGCGCAGCCCCGCCACCGCACGCGCATGCGCGCCGCGCGGCCGCCGCGTAGGACCCCCCCCCTCCGCGCGGGCGCCCCCCCCCCGCCCCGCGCGCGGCGGCGGCTCGAGCCCGGTGACGTCAGGCGGACGGCGGCGCGCGCTCCATCCATCCCTCCGCGGCGGCGCGCGCAGCCCCCCGCCCCCGCCCCGCCGCCCCCGGCGCCGCCGCCGCCCAGCCCGGAGGGTCCGCCCGCCCCGCCCCGTCCCGTCCCGTTCCTCCCCCGCCCGCCCCCGCCCGCGCCCCCTCCCTCCGCGGATGTCGGTGCGCGGGCCCGGGACGCGCCGCCCCGCGGGCAGCACGGCGTGAGGAGCTGCCGCCGAGCCGCCGGCATGGGGCCGCTGCTGCCCCTCGCCGGGTGCCTGCTGGCCCTGCTGGCCCTGCCCGCCGCCCGCGCCCTCGAAGGTGAGTCCGGGGCCGCGCGGGGCGGGGGCCGGTCCCGGTCCCCCTGCGGGGAGCGGTGCGGAGCGGGCGGCGGGGACACCCGGCGGGGGGAGCGCCGCAGCTGCGCGGCCCCGCGGCCGCTGTCGGGGGCGCGGGGCCGGGAGCAACTGGGCTCCGGCGGGGCCGCAGCGCTCGGCCGGGGAGGGGAGGGGGCGGGAGCGGGAGGCGCCGCGCGTCCCCCGCCGCGGCGGGCAGCGCCGCCGTGACAAAGCAGAGCGGGCGCAGCCCGGGCCCGCCGCGCCGCGGTGGGGACGGGGGAGACCGGGGGGCACCGGGAGCGGGCTCGGGCGGCGCGTCCTTCCCCGCCGGCCGCCCTTCCCCGCGCCCCCCTGCTGCGCCGCAATGAAGGGATGCGCCTCCCCCCCGTCCCCCTCCGCAGCCGCGGGTGGCCGCTCGCTCGCTTTCCCCGTTTTCTTCTTCTTTGCCAGTTTCTGGTGACTTTCAGCCCGCCTGCCGTCCCATTTTCCTTTGGAATCCAAAGTTGTCCCTGCAGTCAGGCCGGAAAGTTGGAACTTGGCACCGCTGCAGGAGCCTGTGCCGGGGGTCCCTGGGGGCTGGGGTCCCCCTGCTCTCTGGGGACACCCGTGACAGCCCGGCCTTGCCCTCTGCTCCCGCTCTTGCATAACCGGGGCTGCTTCTCCTGAAGGCACGACAGCCCCGCTGCGGAGTTTGGCTGCGGCCGGTCTGGTGGCACTGGGAAAATGTTTACCCAGCGATGGGACTGTCTGTCCGTCTGTCTGTCCAGCCTCCCCTGCCAGCAGCTTTTTTCCAAGCTGCGCACGTCTCATTCCCTGCTCTTATTGATCTATTCAGTAAATACTTTAGAGAGCTCGTCAGCTCAATGGCCAGGCTTTTGAATGTACAAGGGGCTGCTCTTGGCAGCATGAGTGCGTTTAGGAGCTGGCAGCCGAACGAGCCGGGAACCGGTGGTGGTGAAGTTCCTTGCAATGCCTGAATGCGTGGGGCAGGAGGCTGTTTTTCCCTTTAAAAGCAGAGATATGGGGGGTTCCGAGTTGGCTCTCTCAGCTTTCCTCTTACAGATTCCCTCTGTCCAGATGGGAACAGCCTGGCAAACGTGAGAGACTGGAGCAATTGATTGGCGAGGGTTTTTTTGGGAAGGCTTTTCTGTCCCCTTTCTTTGCCCACCTTGGAGCGAACCAGGTGAAGTAGCTGGCATTTGGTGTCATGGCAGCAGCAGCACCTGACCCATCACCAGGTCAGAGGGATGGTGGAGGTTCTGGCAAATGCCAGATCCCTGCTCCAGATTAGTGTCTGGGGCTGCAGGAGGCTGGAGCCTGCGGTTTCCATCCCTCCAGCCCCTCCTTGCCCCGCTGCAGGTCCAGGCGCTTAATTAGTGTCCCTTGAAGGGAGGCGGCAGAAGCAGAGCAACTCGTGGCACCCCACAGCCACCCCTGCTCAGCTGATGCCCGTGTGGTCGTTAGTGCAGGGTTGATTGACCCGCTGGCACCGACTCGGCAGGCTCAGCAGTGCAGGTGGTGGTTAACAACTGAGCCTGCCGGGGTTGCCTGCTCCTGCCCCACTCTCGAGGACCCCAGGTCTTGGAGGCATTGTCCCTGCTCGATGGTGGCTCGGAGCAGCCACCAGATCCAGAAGTTCGTGGGGGCGGGAGGGACAGGCATCACTCATTGCATAAGCTGCGTTGCCTTTGGAAACGAGGGTGCAGAATGATGATGTGCTGGAGGGAAGTTCCTCCATCCTCTTCCCCACCCCATGAGCTGGAGTGGGGCAAAAGCCAGTGCAGAGATGCCCTTTCCTTCCAGCGGCACGCTCCCCTCCCAAGGGGCTCCCCTTGGGGGTGGCATTGGGAGTGAGGTGCTGTTCCAGCCCCATGGAGCCTTGGGCAGCCCAGTAGGGCGAGGGGTCCTCTGGATTGCTGGGGAAGGAGTGGTGGGAGGATGTGGAGGGGGCTCTCAAAGGCCCCTGTTGCAGCAGGGTTGCAGCTGGGCTGGCTGGGAAGCAGAAGGTGGCACCTTGGTGGCACCTGAGCTGGTGCCCTGGCCCCAGTGGTCTGGGCCGGGCTCTGGTTTCCCTGGCTGCAAGTCTCCCACTGCCTGAGCCTGCTGCAGGCAGGGGTGAGCTCAGTGTAGTGGGGTTCTGGGGCAACCGTGGTGGAGCCGGTGCTTCCCGGGTGCCACTGGAAGTGGGGTGCAGGGTCCCTGTCCTTGTCCAGAGACCCAACTCCCCACACCCACTGCCTTGGTTTGCACCCCCAAACCGCTGCCTCGGTTGCAGCTCTAGAAGCTGTTCATTTGTTCCTGGCTTTGGCTGCAGGAGAAGGGGGAGCAAGTACAGCCAGTGGGGCGGGGAGTGGGGGGAAGCTCTTCTAGGGGGACAAAGGGCACCGGTGTGCAGCTCCTGTCTGCCGGAGCTCCTCTGCCACTTGTTGGGTGGTTTGGAGCTTCCCTGGGTCCTGCTGCCTCGGCGGGCAGATCTGGGGAGCCTTTGGGAGAGGAGTGAGGGCAGGCAGGGATTGCCCCGCTTCTGTTTTGGAAATACCTGTGGTTAAGGGTGGCTGCAGTGTTTCGGTGCAGTGCTTCCTTCTTGCTGCCTTGGTGGTCTGGTGCATCTCGTGCGCGTGAGGGGAGTGCGTGTGCCCACGTGCGCGCGCACACTGTTTTCCTGGGCATGTGTGGACATGTCCAGAGCCATGCTGGGTTCAGCAAAGGTGAAGAGGGGAGTGTTTGGGGGCTGCTGGGAGGAGAAGGCAGGAGCTGTCAGAGGGGCTGCCACAGGGACTGGGACTGCCGATGGGGACCGGCTGGGGGCTCCTCCGTGCAATGGCGGGGAGGGGAGGGTGCCTGGCACCCCTGCGTGGAGCATCTCAGCAAGACCCTCCTCTCTGCAGAGCTTGGAGTTCCTGGGAGCCCTGTGGGGCTCTGCCCCTGCATGGAAGGTGCTGTGGGATGCCAGCGTGCCCTGGTGCTGCTGTGGTGTCCAGAGGAGAGGGCTGGGCTCCGTCCCCCGTCCTGCGTGTTCCCTGTCCGGTGACGTGCACTGACGTCAAGAGGATGGGGCAGCAGTGGAGCATCCTTGGCAAAGCCCATCAGCGCTGCCTGTTTTGGGGTGAAACCGAGGCATTGCCTTCTCACTGCTTCCAAAGCTGTTTTGAGGTGCTGTGGGTGGCACAGAGGTGGGAACAGTTGTGGTGTCCCCCTCATATTTGGTGTCTCAGCCTTACCACTTGCCCCATGTCTTCTCTCCGTGCTGTTTCCATGTGTTCTGTGGGACCCTGTGAACCGGGAAGGAGCGGGGGCTGCTCATGCCCTCCAGCTGGTGATGCTTTTTCTCTGGTGTAGAGTACCAGTCGGGCTGATGGGGAGAAAAACCGCCCTGGTCCTCCCTGTTCCTCAACGGCTCTGGCCCCCGGAGTCTCCTCTTCTGGAGGAGTTGACTCCGCTTTGGTGTTCATTGGTTCCTCTTCACCACCAGCCCGGGCTTAATCCATGGCTGTCCGATGTGGCTGGCTCCCCGGCGGGGCAGGGCTGGTTGCCTGCCTGCCTGGTACACCGGCCGGCGTGGACTTCACTCTGCTGCACATGGCATCCCCGTCTCCTCCCTCGCAGAAACAGCAGGGTCAGAGTGGAAAAGCAGAGACAAGGGAAAAGCTGCGTAAAATAGCTGTTACGTGGGGACCCCAGAAACGCAGTCCTTGAGGCCGCTGGGGGGGACAGGGTGGTGACACGAGCTGCTTCAAGGCAGGAGGGTTGGCTCCAAAAACCGTCTTCCCGCTGTCTGGCATGAGGATGTTTGGGAAAGGACTGTGTGTGGGTTGAGCTCAGCCCCTCTCCTTCCCCCTCTGGGAGGGTGCAGGGGGACCTGGCTGCCACTCGAGGGCTGCAGTAGCATCCCGGTTATCTCCTGGTGTTTGCTGCAGTTGTGGGCTGAGGTTGGGGAGGGTGATTGAGGATGGGGCAGAGTGAGGGCGAGGAGCCCTTTGGGCAGAAACCAGGAGCATCATCACTGTTCATAGAGGTGACTGTGGCAGCTGGGTGGGGATGTTGGGCATGCTGGGGTCTGCAGAACAGTGCTCATGTGCACCGTGGACTGCCTGGTGCCGTGCTTCTGCCAGTGTGTTATTGCATGGCTCGTTCCTGTGCAGCAGCAGCATGAGCAGCCGGTGGCGGAGAGGAGGGAGCTGCTCTCATTGTCAGGTGGATCCTGCTGACGAGGTC
The DNA here is from genome assembly GCF_965638725.1 of Aptenodytes patagonicus. Taxonomy (NCBI): domain Eukaryota; kingdom Metazoa; phylum Chordata; class Aves; order Sphenisciformes; family Spheniscidae; genus Aptenodytes; species Aptenodytes patagonicus. Next base: position 2,845,201 of record NC_134975.1, read on the forward strand.
TTACCACCATCTCGCGAGCGCTGGGGAAGCTCTGTGGGGAGCGGGGCTGCCCATGTGCTCCCGCTGGATGCCTTCTTGTGGGGACAGGTACCCATAGCTGGGAGTTTTGCTGCCCCGTTTGGCACTGATGCCCTGAGAGGCAGGAGGAGCTGAGCCCATGTCTGTGACCACCCACGGCGCTCTGGGATTTTGGCTGTGCCTTTGGGATGACTTCCCATGCTCCCCGTGGATGGTCTTTCAGTAAGACTCTGGCCAGCTCGGGCCCCGAACTGCCTTTCCAAAACGGCGCAGGGACCACGTGCCTCTGGAAGTGCCCTTTGCCCTGAGAAGGGGGTGCAAGAGGGTGCTTCCCGAAATTGTGGGACAGCCTGGGGTGTTGCGGTAAGGGCTGGGCCCTCGGGAGCCGTCGAGCACCCAGCGTGGGACAGGCTGTGCCATGGTCCTGCTGAGTCGGCATGATTAGCGTGGTGGTAACCAGCGGGTGAGACCACAGCTTTGTCATGGAGCAGGAGGTTCCTCTTCCAGGCGTTGAAGTGATTTCAGTTCCCAAATCAGCATCGAGCACCTTCTTTGTGCCAGCCCCGCAGATAAAATCCTTGCTCTGTGTCCCCAAGACCCCCTGGCCGACCCACAGCCCTATTCAGGGGGCTGTGCCTCTCCGAGAGCCACCCACCTGCCTTTGGTGCCTTGGGCAGCGCCTTGGCCAAGCGCAAAGTTGTTCTGCTCCCAGCTCATCCCAACAAGTTGCGGGGCTCAGCTGAATTATTCTGATGAATCCAGTGGTCCCAGGGTTGGGAAATGGGCTCCTTGGAGATGGTGCCAGCTCCCAGGCATGGCGGCGCGCAGCTGACTCAGCTGGCGAGCGGTGGATGCATCTGCCCATTTCCTTCCTGTGGTCCCTGCTTTGCCAGGCAGACAAGACTCTCCTTGTGCTTGGACTGAATTTTATCTCTGTCACCTCCCGGAGAGCGCGTCTGGCTGCGTTCCCATGGATGTCCCTCTCCGTGTGGGGAGGCTCGGCCCTCAACCGGGAGCTGCGGGATGGGGTCCCTCTGTCGGCCTGTCCCTCTCTGCCATTGCTGTGGGTGTGCTGCTCCCCAGGATCCTGCCGTGTCCTCTAAGTGAAGCAGCTGCTGTTCCCCAGGCTGGAGGGGTGGTGTGTGTGCATTTCTGGGCCCCGTTTGCATTGAGGCCATGCAGAGGAGAGCCAGCGGAGGCCACTGAGCCCTATTTTGCACTGGGGGAGCACCCAGCACCGTTGGTGCTGGACCGAGTGCTATGCGCATGGGGGGGTGGGGATGGTGCTCCCATCTCAGGGGGCGCAGAGCATGCCTGCTGCACCCTGCGTGGGACCCTGTGGGCAGCTGGGGTGCCCAGCAGCACCCGGGCTGGAGGAGGCACGTGCCGGGGTCTCGCCAAGCGCCTGGCGTTTTGCGTCTGGCGCCGTCTTCTGCTGGCTCTTCCAAACGGAGTGTCGGCTCCATCCGCGCTGCAGCTTGTTGTCGAGGGGATGCATTTTCCTCTCCTTTGAATTTTGCAAGCCAGTGCAAGACCAGCTCAAGCTATTTACAGACCAGGTTTTGCTGTTGACTTAACTTTTCAGTCACTTCTATTTAATGTACCTTGGCAGGCTGACCTGCTAGCGGCAAGCAGCAGCAGCAGCAAATATTTTCGGCATTTTCTAATTCGGCTCAAACTTCTTGTTTTCTTCACTCTGTGCCACTTATTTTAAGAAGGAAAAGTACTGGGTGGGCCGTGAGGACTGTTTTGCTGGATGTTATTCTGTTGTGCAAGGTTGCTTTCCCCAATGCAGTCCAGCCATTTCTAGGGCTAAATATAGACTCACAATGTCCTTTCTTAGCCAGGGGAACGGAGCAGCCTAGAGCTGCAATCATGCAGATGCTTTGCAGGACCAGAGACTGTCCCAGCACTGCTTGAAGCGAAGGGCTTGTGGGGTTGGCAACTGAAATGTTGGATAGCTGTTGGCAGCTCAGGGCTTCTCCGGTGGGATCGTGCTCAAGGTGCTGCCGAGGGGAGGGATGGGAAGAGCAGCCCCGGCTCTGGGGAGTGTCAGCCTGCGGGGAAGGTGAGACCAGGTCTGTAATGTCCAAAACGTGTGGACTGAGGCATCAGTGGGAATTGCGGATGGCTGGGAGGGAGTCTAATTGAGTTGGAAGTTGCATCTTTAATTGAGCGGACTAATTAGCCTCTTGCAAGATGCCATTTCTGCAAATGAGACCACGGCAAGGATGGGCAGGCATTGACAGTCGCATCCTGGTGCGTGAGCTGGTGATGGGCAGGTGAAGGACGAGGTGGACCGCCCTTGGTAAATAATGGGGTTCGCTTGGTAAATAACAGGGGCTGCTGGCGTGGCGGGGTGAGGGAAGTAATTGCTGCTTTTAGACTTGCTGCTGGACTCGGGGCTCTGGTGTCCATCCCTTGGTGACTGAATGAGGAGGAGGGTTTCAGCTGGGGGGGACGAAGGCTTTTTGAGCCATCATGCTGCTGCTCCTCTGCCCCGGCCTTGCTGGGGGTGGCTGGGTTTTGTTTGCTGTGGGCTGCCAGGCAAATTGTTATTTTAATCTGCCGAGAGCTTTGAAACGCATCAATCTAGTCCATTTACTTAATATGGTGCAGCTCTTTGTTTGCAGGCGCCGCTGCAGCCGTCTGAGTGTGGGGACTGAATGCTCGCTGGGTCCCAGATTCACACAGCGGTTCATTGTAGCTGATGAACAGTCGAGTGTCTCTGCCGCTCGTGTCGCTGGTGAGATGGGCTGCGCCGGGGTGCCTGCACCTCGTGCCGCTGCGTCAGGCTCTTTGGGGCTGAGTCCCTCCTGGTGTCTCCTCCCTCTGCTTTGCTGCACCCCGGGGGGCAGAGCCCCTCGATGCTGCAGCGGCACACGCCAGCACCCTGTGGACATGCCCGATGATTTTTCTGTTCGTGCTGTGCTCAGAATTTGAATATTGTGGCCTAAAGGATTGCACGTGGATGCAAACGCTCGTGCCATGAGTGTGATGCTGCAGCACCGGGGAGCAGCAGTACACTCCGCTGCCTGCCCTGCCCCTCTCTGCTCTGCAGGCGCCAGACCAGCTTGCTGATGGTGGGGCTGCTGGCGGGTGCCCACCCGCCTCCGTGTGCCCACCCACAGCTGCTTGGAGCAGCCTCGTTTGGGGACAAGCATGTTGCCTGTCCCCAGCTGCTGGTGGCGATGCCCCTGGGCCGTACCTGGCTGGGTTTGCGGCCAGGAGAGCAGCTCCAGCTGATGCATGACACTTGAGGGCGGCTCTGACCCTCGGGGGCAGCGGGATCCTGAAGTGTGCGGCGTTTGCAGCGGCCCCATCCTTCCTCAGGTGCGCGTGCTGGCTTGGTGCCGGACCGCATCCCTTCGGGCAGCCGGCATGGGGAGGGGAGCTGGAAGAGGGCCACGAAGGGTTTCCTCCCGGCGCTCGGCGCCACGGTGTCATGGTGCCTTTTTATTGTTTGGAAAAGGAAGCACTTGGGTTTAATACTTCCCGCAGCAGCCGCCTTCCCAGTGGTCTGGGCAGATGTTGCGGGGTGCCGGGGGCAAACACCGTGCGGAGAGTCGGGCTGTGCCTGCACCTCCACCCTGGGGACGGCTGCTGCCTTTGCCCCTGAGTGGGGACCCGCGATTCCTGGGTTATTTCCAAGGAGAGCAATTTCCTCCCCCGATCCTGAAAACATCAGCTGAAATGTCTGTGGGCCCCTGGCCTCGTCTGTGCCATGGGACACGTCCCCTGCCTGCTCCTGGGGGCTGCTCCTGGCAGGGCCAGTGGCCCCAAGCCAGCTCAGCATCCCTGGGTGGGTGCCCACACCGTGGCCCCGCTTCCCACCGCAGCCCCCGGCTGCCGCTGGCCCTTCCAGATGGAATTGCTCAGCGTCTCCTCTCGCATCCCAGAGCGTGTTTTCCCTATGGAAGAGCGGATTTGGAGCCTAGTGCTGCACTTACTAGCTTGGTCTTCTCTTCCACAGCTGCTCCGATGCTATCATCCCTCGAAACCCACTCGGCCCAGCCCCGTGTCCTTTCAGCTGCATGAAATCTTAAAGCAAATCTTTTTCTGCATCTTGCAGAAGGTAAAACCAGGCAAACCAGGATCCCTGAGCCACAGGAACCACCTTGGAGCATCCGGGCTGCCACGGGCGAGCAGTTCATTGCTGGTGTAGCTGAGTCGCCCTGGTGGAGATGCCAAGGGGGTAGTGTAGCGTCTGGGATGCAGCATCAGAGCAGACATAACCATACCGGATTCCTCTTCAATAATTTTTACCAGTTACAAACAGATGTGACATTTCACCATGCCAAGGATTTTTTTTTTTCCCCTTTACCTCTTAAAATACAGCTGAGCGGGTGTCTGGGAGCGGAGTGCTGCTGAGCAAACCTGACCCAGTCCCTTGGCCCGGCAGGCGCGGGGACTTCTCCCTGCCTCGGCTGGGGTGGGACCCCCTGGTGCGCCCTGGCTGGGACCTGCAGGGGTGGCCACCCCAAGGTGGCCGGTGGGTCCCCACATCCATGGTCCCCACAAGCCAGGGCTGGCTGGGTTGTCCCTGGTGTGGGGGCTGCGTTCACACAGGCAGGTGGACCAGAATCCAGAGCAGCTCCCCATGCAGACATGCTACTCGAGAATAAAAGTCCCTTTATGCTGGAATAATTAGTGTACTCAGAGCACGCTAATTATTCTGGGATAAAAGTGACTTTTATTCCGGCACAGTGTCCTCTCAAAGGGCCCTTTCTGCCCGCTCCCGGGGCACAATAGCTGCTCTGCTCCGTTTCCCCCTCTCAGACAAAGTCCTTATTTGCGAAGCCAGCAAAATTGAGTTGACTAATGAATTAAGGCCAATGGTTTTGGCCTGGCTCCAGCACTTTGAAAGCCTTGGCGAGCTGATGCCCATCCCAGGCAGGAGGAAGCGCAGCACCCTCCTGCCCCCAGCAAAGCCCCCATGGGCTGCGTTCGGCCCCAGGCTCCGCTGCTGAGCTCCGGCAGTGTCCTGCCCCTTGATTCAGCTGTCCAGATGAAATGCCTATTAATCTGTAATGTGCAATTGCTTTATTGCACAATGCAGGCAGGTCTCTGGAGGAAGCGTTATCAGCTTTAGCCACAAGCCATAAATAACTGCCTCCAGTGCAGAACACAATATTCTGTTTGGGTTCTCAACTGCCGAGGGTATAAACATCCCACTTCTTATTGCTAGAATAAATACAGGTAATAAAACCTTCTGAGCAGGTAGAGGAGGTGGGGGGGCCTCTGCACCAGCCCCCCTGGCTGGTGGGGTCTCCTACCCGCAGCCGCTGCCCCCTCCCCATCCCTCGCCTGGGGAAGGAGAAGGGCCAGCCCTGGCAGAGGGGTGGCGGGAGGAGCGGGGTATCCCCCTGGCAGGGATGGCCGCCGGCCAGGGATGGTTACAGCCTGTCCAACTGCACCGAGAGGACTTAAGCCCCTTTTTCTTGGCTGCAAATGCTTTTTTCTTTTTTCTTTTTTTTTTTTTCATTTAAATTGCAGATAAGCTACAAAAAGAGAAGTAAATCAAAAAAGCATGATTCTTCCTTGAAACACCCTCCACTTCATGGCTGGAGCCTGCCCCTTCTGCCCCTCCCCACCTCATTTTGTATGATCAGGCTCTTATTTTTTTCCAGTTCTGAAAAATGCTGTGGATTCGTTTCATCTAGTTCCATCTCCTGCCATTTTTCAGCTCATTCTTCTGCAGACCTCTCTGTGGGGCCGGAGGCAGGAGGGGGACGAGGGGGATCGCACTCCAGTGCAGATCTCCCAGCTTCTGAATTTGGTTTAAAATGCAAATTTTTTTTTCCTTTTTTTTTTTTTTTTAATGCATTTCATCTGAAGGCGGTGGAGCTGCCGGAGCCTGAGGAGTGGGAGGGGAAGGGGCTGGGCAGGCGGGGGGGGAGTGCATTCCTCCCATCGAGTCCAGATTTCCTGATGCATGTTCGCATTTAAATCGTCTCCCCCTGGATCTGTTTGAAGTCAGGTGACCACAGTGCTGTCGGGGATGAAAGCAACCCTTGGGAGCCACAATATGATTTTATTCCCCTTCCCCCTCCCCGCCGGGGATGGATGCTCTTGGGCAGCCTCCATCTTCCATCCTCTGTTAGGGGCACGTTCTTGCCCCCCTGCCCATGCACCGTCCTTCTCCCCCTGGTCTTCCCTCCCCTTTCCTCCTTTGCCTGAGTTTGGGAGGCAGTGGTGGCAGGTCCTGCAGCCGGTGGAAATCCTGTCCTGGGGCGTGTGGTGGAGGTGTCAGGGGGCTGCACTGGGTGGGTGCTGGGGACAGACCCTGGGGTGCTGGGGCTCTTTGGGGCAGTGTGTGCCGAGGGCTCTGCTCAGGCTTCTCCCTTGTGCCCTTGGGTTGCATTGCCTCTCCCTGCCCTGGCCGTGGGGATTCTGCTGCCTGGAGGGAGCCGGGAGCTGGGGTTGTCCTCTGCACTGGGGACAAGGTGGTGGACGTTGGGGTCCTGGGCTCCCCCTCCCTGGTGCACTCCAGGGTACCCGGTGCAGGAACTGAGTTGCTCCCAGTCTTTGCCCTGGCATCCCCCATGCCAGTGGGGAGGGATGGGTGTCCCTTGCTATGGGGAGCGCCCGGGTGGGTGATGGGAGGGTGCGCAGAGCGTGGTCCTGCACAGCCGGTGTGGGAAGGGGCCGTCTGGGCATGCAGTCGGCCTCTGGGAGTAGCTGGGTTGAGGGCCAAGCTGTCCCCGGCGGGGCGATGGGCTCCTCACTGAGTGCTTAAATGCTCGGTGTGGCCTTGGGGTGGGGGGGCTGCCTGCAAATCTGGCAGCTCTTGGGCAGCAGATGGAACCCATCCTGCCTGTCCCGGGCAGCAGGATCTGATGCGTGGGGTGATGGCCCTGACTGTGCCTGGGGATGGGGCTGGGGGCAGATGGGACAGGAGCTTCCAGTTGGTTCTCAAGAGCATCCCCCCATCAGGTTGGGGGAGACAAGCAGAAGCCAGAGATGAAAAATGAGGGAAGGCGCCGGCACTCTGCGGGGTGTGCCGGATCAGCGCCCAAAGCGGCAGTTGGGGGCTCTGCCGGTGCTTCTCTTTGGTTGGATTTATGTTGTTGTTTTCAGCTTGCCTCCTTGGTGTTTCTAAAAATCAGGCGAGTTGCAGCAAACCCGCTCAGGAGCCCTTCTGACCGCCTTCATCCTTGGCCGGGGCGCGCTTTTCCAGCTGGAGCCTTTCCTATGAATGGTGTTTTGCTGCCATTCAAACATCTCTCTGGCAAAGCAGAGGCGGGCTTTTCTTCTCAAAATTGTCATTTTTTTTTTTTAAAGAAGGTTAATGCCTTGTGATTTAGATGCAATAGGCAGACTTGAAAGGAAAAGGGGAAAAAAATGTATTTTTAAAGTCAATATTTACTTAAAAATTGGATGGGCCCCTCCCCCTCAGCCCAGCCGCGCATACCTGCGGCTTCTCCGGCGGGAATGGCCGGGAGCACACAGCAACGTCATTCATGGAAGCCGTGGCTGGGATGGAGCAGCGGATCTGGTTTGAATCTTCCCGTTTGAGGGGGCCGGATGGAAGAATTGCAAAAATGCATTTGAACTGTTTAGAGATCTTGTATTTAAATGCAAAACAAACAAATAAACCTTCCTTTCCCCTTCCTCTCGAAAAAAATGTGCCTACAAACTTTAGGTTTTGTTATTTTAAATGTCTCTATTACCCTGTCTAGCTTTTTGGAGCCAAAGGACCTGGCAAATTTACATTAGTTGTCAGCTTGCAAATTCTGCACAAACTTCTGCACTGTGCTGTGCCCCTGTGGGGATTTGGGGTTTTAGCATCAGCCTCATGGCTTCTGTACCAAGTCACAGACCCTGGACCAAGGGAGCACGAAAGAACTGAGGGGTGTGTGTGCCTCCGTGCTTTATCCTTTCCTGGTGTCCCGTGGCTGCAGAGAAACTCTGGGAAATCTGAAGAGTCCTGAAAGCACAGAAAAGGAACAAATCGTGTTTTTTCTGAAATTCAAGGACAAAGGATGGACGATGTGGGGGAGAAAAATGAAAGTGTAAGGTAACTCTGATTTTTGTGCTTGGTTAATTGGGTGACTTGGACGATCTTCTAGCTTGGTGCCATGGGACTGCGTGCCAGCGCTTTGGGGGGGTCCCGCAGGGGACACGGGCTCAGCTGTTACTGGGGAGAGCAGTCTTGGAGTTGTGGTATGCTCTGGCCAAGTGATGTCTTGAGAGCTGAGTCAACAGAGAGGGACAGTGAAGAGGAGGGACAGTGGGACGAAGATGTGATGTTCAGCTGGCTCTCAGGCTCTCCCCTGAGAAAGGTAATCAGCCAAAAAAATTGGCCAAAACAGTAACTGGGAGCAGAGCAGATCGTAGCAGCAGCTTCCCCTGTGCCTTGGCGTGCGTTAAGCCTTCTTGGCATGTGCTGGCACAGCCATCGTGCCGACACGCTTGGGATGGTGGTGAGCTCGACGGACCTGGAGCTTGGTGGATGCCACCTTTGTTCACTGGGGCTTCGCTGTCTCCCCTGCTCTGGGGTCCGATGGTTTCCTGCCTGGCTTTTGCCCTCCAGAACAACCTGGCAGATTTTTGTTTTGCTGAGGCAAAGCGTGCACGTGTGGTGTTGGGAGCTGGGAGCATCGGACTGGGGTGCCTGGCTGGGGCTCTGCAGACCACTGGCTCCCTGCTGGGCAGACCACCAGCTCCCTGCTGCCCCTTGGACCTGGCTGCTGCATCCATCCTGGCCGGCGCAGGACGAGCTGCCGCTCGCTGCCGAGGCCGCATGCCAGGCGGGTTTGCAGACTCCTTGCACGCCCCGGCGCCGGGTGCAGGGTGAGCCTGGCTCTGTTTGTCCAGCGCAGGAGGTGTGTGCTTTGGCAGGCTCCTCGCTGCGCAAGATGGGGTGTGCAAGCATGGAGGGGATGGGGTAGCTGGGGACGGAGACCTGGGAGGAATATGGAGTGCATTTATTTTTCTCTCTCTCGTGTGTTCTTCCCCCCCCCCCCCCCCCCCCCCCCCCCCGAACATCTGTTTTGCAAATCACGCTCATTCCAGTCTGTATTTATGGCTAGCGCTGTTTCCTTTGCAAAGTAGCGGCCAGCCACCTCCTCCAGAGGAAGGGGAGGAGTTGGGCTGAAGAGGAAAGTAAGACTTGCTCAAGGAAGGAGTTCTTGGTTTGCTTCCAGTCTATCTAGGTTTTTATGCCGTACTCATCTGTGCACTGAAGTTAATTTGGTTTCTGCTCAAGGTGAAGACCTCCTGCTCACCAGCCTCCTAAAATAGTCCATTTAAATGGAAGTGTCAATTTCTTGCTTTAGGCAAAAATGAAATGTATTTTGTTGTGTTTCTTTAACAGCCCTTTTCCCCACCTGCTGCACTCTAACAGGAAGCCTCCAGCATCCCGTGTCCATGGGATGGCGGGAGGCGCAGCCGGGCTCTCGGTTCCTGTCCCACCTGGGAAGACCCGCCTGCGGCTTCACGCCCCCGCTGGGGGATTCTGCTCCCACCCCATACGGGAGAAGAAGAATCCCCTTTCTTGCACCCAAACAGCCATTTTTTTGCCATTTTTTAGTACAGTTTTTTCCCCTCTGTCCCCTTTGAATTAACTTTTAAGCAGGGATCTCTCCTCTGACTGCCAAAGAGGGACGTGTTTTCCGCGGATGGCTCTCGCAGCTGTCCTGGCCCCACTCTGAGCCGGCCATTGTGCGCTGCATGAAGGCGCCTTTATTCTCCAACCCGGAGCTGGAGCTCTGCTCTCTGCTGCCATTGCCGCTTCTGCTGGTGCGGCCGCCTGGCTTTTGGAAAGAAATTTGGCTCCGTGTGAAGGATGCATTAACAGACACCTCCTCTAATTGTCCACCTGGCACTGAGGCATCTCAACACTTACTCTGGGGCCATTTAACTCGCTGGGAACATGCTGTGCAAGAACAGAAAGTGCGTGGGGTTGCCGAGGAGCCTGGAGAGCTGGCTGCCGAGAGGGGAAGCGATCTCCTTCTCTCCCCCTGCGCGGAGGCACAGCAGCCGTTGTGCGAAAGCTGCTCTAGAAACCACGAGGCCTCATGCTGCCAAAGCTGTCCTCGTGTTTGGGAATGGCGGAGGGGGGATGGCCCATGATTTGAGCTGGGTTCGGGTGCAGCTTTACTGTGTGTTAACATGCCCTGCGGCGGCAAGGACTGGCAGGACTGCTCCCTGGGGTCTGCCTGTGCCAAGGGAAGGACTGAGCTGGAGCATCGCCACCTCTGAGAAGGGTGGGTGTGAGCAGGGTACATGTCCTCGGGTGGCTTTCCTTGAGGAAAGCCATGACACGTGTGTGGCCTGACAAAGCATGCGTGAGTGATGTGTCAGTACTTGGAAGAAATCTCATGTGTTCTGCTCCTGCATGGGGGAGCGGCAGGAGAACCTGCTTTGTTGCAGTCTGAGTGCAGCCAAGCCCTGGAGACAAGGCTGCTCTGCAAAGGTGTAGGTACTGGTACTTAGGGATGACGTCTTCGAGTGAGAGGCCAATCTTCTGTGCTGCTGGTGAGCGTCTCTGCTCCAGGACTGGTGTCTCCAGTGCAAATCAAGATCCTGTCCTGGCTCTGGTTTCTCCTCCCATGTAAATGCAGGGCCGTGAGCGGCTGGGATGGGGCAGCAGGCTGGGAACCACTTGCCAGGAGTTTGCCCTCCTCTTGCAGATCTGCCCGCTCCCCTTGGCAGGCAGGAGGCAGGTAAGAGGCCGGGAGCTGAGCTCAACCGGTGGGGAGACAGCGGCTGCTGTTGGCCCGGCGGGTTCCTGGGTGCTGGCTGCGGTTGGCTGGGCGGTTGCGGCAGCCGTAGGTCACTTTGTGGCTGCTGGAGACCTGGGAAGATGCAGGAGAGCAGGAAATCCAAGGGAGTGTCGGTTCTTTGCTGTGGTTTTCTTAATGAATCTTGCATTTGGTACGCTTGTGGCTGGGAGATGGAGGTGGAAGATGAGCTCCTCTGGGAAGAGGGGGCGGCAGAGCCGGCTTCGGAGGAGAGCTGGTTGCAGGAGGTGCCTGTCCCTGAGCTCCCAGCCCTGCGCTGCCGCATCCTGCAGGAGGAAGGGAACAGGCTTGGTGTCCATGTCATCTCTCGCCTAAAGAAGGTGTGGGGGGGCGGTGGAGGGGGAGGCATCTGCTCATAACTGGGGATGTTTCATCCATTTTGATATGTCCAGTCTCCATCTTGATTGCACTGAGCTCCTTGTCATGGTGTTGAGACTTTCCCTCTAAGCAACAGCTCCAAGGTTACTGATGCTGATTGCTTTAAAGACAGAAGGGAAGCAAGGTTTGTAAGAGGTGGTACTCTTCAATCCAACCAAATGACATCAAACAAAGCCCTTTTGTAGGTCTGAGGGATAATTAGCATCGTTACACGGTGGGGAGAGTTTCCTCCCACCCTTTAGGAACCGGGATTTAGACTGGGGACCGGACCCTCCCCATCCTCTTCCCTCACAACATCCCTGCTGCAGACCGGACAGAAGCTGCCTGGACCTGGCTGCGGCATTTCCTTCACATGGCAGGAACTGGCAAGAAATCATGGCACCTTCTCTGCCTGTCAGGAGCCTGAGGGCGAGCTGGGTCATGAAACGCGTGAAATGAGCTGCAGCGCTGGCAGCAGCTCCTGCCTGTGGTGCTGCCTGGCGCAGCTGCAGCGAGGCAGATGCAGAGACCCTCCTTCCGTGGGCTGAGCAAAAAGTTAAGTGGATCCTTGGAGCAGGGAATTTAGCAGAAGACCAGGGATGACACAAGATAAATGTTTAGGGAATTGCATGTGTTTGACTGCCTTTGCTCTTAACGAACATTCACAGTTGCGTTACGTTAGGTTTTCAAGATTTCCTGCCTTCCCAAGGGCTCGGGCTTGCTGTGCAGAGCAAAAGCTGCAATCGGCGTGGAAGCATTTGCTGCAGAAAGCTGGATCTCTGGGAAGAAAGTGAAATGCTTTTTGGCATTTCATGTGCACCAGCAGCACATTTTTTGGCAAGAAGATAGCCCGAGCCAGTGGGGCTGCATGTGCCAGGCTCTGCCGTGTGCTGGGGCAATGGCCCTCGCCTGGGAGCCCCCGACACAGCGGATCGGGTTCAAAGCCGGCATGGCTTCACTACAATTTGACCCTTCCCGACTGCAGCTCTTACCTGAACTTCTGCTGCCCGCCCTGCCTTGGCATCACCTCCAAGCCATCTGGCTCTGGTACCCACCCTGTGTGTGTTACGTGTATGGCTACATACACATTTTTTTCACGTTTGGCGTTGCCCCTGCCACTGTGGATTGGCCAAAAGAGACCTTGGTGCAGTGCCTGCTGACTGGCAAAGTGTAGCCTGGCAGTGCTGGGGACAGGCAAGGGTCTCTGCCTTCCCTTCTACCCATGACCCTTTGGCAAAGGGGGAGTCACGCAGCCTGTGCTTGGGGGTGTGTGCAGTGACCCCTCATTGCAGCCTGCACTCGGGGGTGGGGGTGCAGTGACCCCCCCCCATTGCAGCCAGCCTCCTTGAGGGGGGCCAGTTTTGGCAGGGGGAGAGCGCACCCCAGTCTGGAGCCGCCCGGAGGAGGGGGCACTGGGGTTCTTCTCAGCCCTGCTCCCGTCCCCAGGGTTCAGGCCGGTTCTGCGCTCTGTGCTTTAGGTTTTCCTGCTGGTTTTCTTATGACTTTGTTTTATTTCTGTGTGTCTTGGGAGGGTGGTGCTGGGGTTGCCAACCCTCCCCTGGGAGCACCGCCCTGGCCGTACACGTGTGTGTTTCCTGGGCGCAGGATGGATGGAGAACCCATCCTGCTGCTGCTGTCTTTGTGATTTAAAAATGTTACTTTTTAATTTGTTCTCATTTGGGTTTTCTTATTTTTTTCCCCTGTCTTTTTTACTGTCTAGCATAGAAAATAAACCGCCTTTGGCTCCCAGGAGCTAATTCATCCAAGTTAAATGATCTTTAAAATCTGTTAGCGCATCATGGATCTCAGTTCCTGTTTTCTTGCAGTGTAATTAATGCTTCAGTTTAAATTTTCTCCTTTCCTTAGGGGCAAGGTTGATGGATCTGATGCCAGGCTAAAACTTTTGCTGAGCCGTTAGAAAGAAATCAAACTAAAAGCAATCTAGTCCTTAATTTAAATTTTTTTTTTTTAAATAACTTGTCTTTGGGAAGAAACTGATCTTGTTTATTATCATTATTTCTTTTCTCATCCAGCACCGAAGACATGTAGCCCTAAACAGTTTGCATGCAAAGATCAGATTACGTGCATATCTAAGGGCTGGCGCTGTGACGGGGAAAAGGATTGTCCGGATGGCTCGGATGAATCACCCGATATATGTATGTATGCCTTTCCTTCCTAATAATGTTCTTTTGGTTTTGTTTCATCCATTCACTCATTGCACGGTCGTTCCAGGGTCCCAAATAGGTGCCGTCGCACAACTGCTCTACCTCAGCTCCTGTTTCTCCCGTAGTACCAGGAGTCCACAGCACTTCGGGGTGGGGGTGGGTACCACTCACGGCAGGAGTCCAAGCCATCCAGCTGTCCGTCCTCCCTTTATCTCCCTAGCTGCTGCTCCCGGGACCTCTGGCTCTGGGGCCGTGATCCATCGTAACAAAACAGCCTCCTGGGAACGGGGTATCACTCATTTATTTTTTGTTTCCATCAAAATTGATTTACACAAGGAAGGCAGAGTCCTGGAGGCGAGGATGCAGTGAGCCGTGGCGCTGGGCAGGGGCTGCGCCTGCATGGGTCAGCTCTGATGCAGCTGCATCCCTTCCTCAAGTGGCTGTGCCTCCGGTGCCTGGCATTTAATGGGCGCTTGGAGCGAGCTGGGCTGAAGGGAAGGAGGAGATCTCTGGGAGTCCTGGGGAACAGCCGGGGAAAGCAATGCCGCTTTCCCCAGATGTTTGGATTAGGATGCTGTGTTGGTTTTACTGGTTTTGTCCTGGGCTGTTGGAGCCGCTGTGCCACAGTGGTACTGGCGACCCCAGCGCTGGGGGTGCTCCTGCCTCAGATGGGGCGGTCGGGTCTTGGTTCGGAAGCAAACAGGGAACCGGGCTGGATTAGACGGGGTGCAAGGGCTGGGGATGGGGCATGTGTGTCTGCACGGGGGAGTGAGCCAGAACCATGCTGGTGCCAGGGGCTCTACAAGGACAGCGGGTATGCCAGTCCTGCTGCACTGCGCTGTGCTGGGGGCTCTGCTCCAGCTGGGCTGGAGCAAGGAACCACCTCTCCCCGTGTCCCGGTTTCTCCCTCCATCTGATGAGGGAGGCTGTGCTGCCCTTGTTGCCTCGCAGGAGCAACCTCGTTAGGTTGTTTTACTGTGTCAGGAAAGCAGCCTCGAGATGCCAGGCCAGCAGGACAGCCACAGCTGGGTTCATCCCTGCTGCTGCTCATCAGTGACCAGCAAAATTCTCTCATCCTCTGGCCCAGAGATCCTTCCCAGACTCCTGCTTCACACTGTACTTGGCATAAAGGTCTCCTTCAAAGCAGTTTCTGGTTCGGCACCGGGGTTATTTATTTCTTAAGGCAAAATGATGCAACCAGCCCCTCCGTGGGAGGGATGAGGGGGCTGGGATGGGCTGTCTGGCTCCAGTCAGTCAGCAGCCCTGGAAAATTACTGCGGGAGGACGCGGAGGCCCTTCCCCGGCTGGAAGAAATCCGTCCTGATTGACGTATTCCGCTTGCTGCACGTGTCTGCGCTTGCTTCACCGCCCCCCCCATCCATATGGACAGGTGAACAGAAAACAGATCCCTTGGATGCTTTTCCCTCTTCCCCTTCTTCCTCTTTCTTCACTGTGAAGGCACCGCTGGTGGGGGCTGGCAGAGTCTCCCCCCGGATGGGGAAGGCAGAGCTGCACCTGCCTGCTCCAGCTGCTGCCGCCCTGGCGGAAGCTGGAAGGCATTGGTGTTCTCTGCAGCAGGGGCTGTGAGCATCCCTCACCGCTGCCCGCCCGGCCCCTCCCCAGTCCCTGCTCTGGCACCACGTGGGCCGGTGAGGTGCCTGGTGCCGGGAGCAGTGTCCGGCTGTTCTGCAGATGCACCTTGTGTCTGTCTGTGTGGCAGTCGTGGTCTTGGGGGGGTGGAGGTAGGAAGATGCTCTCAGGTTTGCTCAGAGTCCCCCAAGGACTCGAGCACCCACAGCTCCTGCTGGAGGAGGGAGGCTCGTTCCCTGGGGGAGGTGGGACCCCCACTAGCCGTGTGCCCCTTGGTACGTGCTCGGCACTTCCAGGACAGGCAAGTGGGAGCCTCTTGTGAGGCATAGACCAAAGCCCAGCGTTTCCTCTCTCCTCACCCTGCCACTGTGTGTGGGACAGAGTCCACGAGTTTCCATCACCACTGCAGATCCTAAACTTTGGAAACGCTCTTTTCCTGGGGAGCGGTTCCCTCCCCAGCTTCAGAAGCGACTGCTGAGGTTTGGGGACCTGGAGGGGCTTGACCTTTCTGAGGGACTCTGCTCACCTTCCCCAAGTTCCTGCTTTAAGCCCCAAGACTGCGTTAGCCTGGGGAGCACCAAGAGGGAGCCACAAGGATGCTGCGCCCTCCGGGAGGTGGAGGTTGGGGTCAGCGGCCATCGCTGCTGGCTCCTCTGCACCGGTGGCCGAGCAGCGCTCGGTGCGGTGCCAGTGCACGTCTGGCCTGGCGCTCGCCTGCGCCCATCTGTGCCTTTCCCACGGGCAGGGGGTATGAATGGAGGTTGCTGCCTGCTGCCTGCCTTGCTCCTGCCCAGGCTCGCACGAGTGGAGTCCAACCTGTCGGCACACGCAGGGTGCGGAGCCTGGTATCTCCGGGATTGCCAGGCAAGCTTTTCTCACGCCACTTCGGCACCGAGGCTTCCAGCAGGCTCTCATCCTCCTTATCTTTTTGGCAGGGAGAGGATGACTTTTATTGCTATTATTTAATCTCTTTTTTAAGCCCAGGCTGCAAACGTGGCTTTTGCACGCTGCTTGGTGCACCCTTTCGCACCCTGGCAGCACAGCAGGGTTATTTACATTGCACTAATGTACTCATGTGAGAGTCTCTTGAAATGCCGTCTATTATGTGCGAGGTTTTCCTCCCTGGGGAATCCTTTTAAGTATTTGCTGGCTTTGTTCATGTGTTAGCTGAGCATAGGAAGAGTTCTCTTTCCGAGCTCGGTGCTGTGCTTGTGTCTGTGCGAGTGGCTTGTACCTGGTTCTTGCCCAGTCAGTTGTTTTTTGCACTCCGTGGAGCTTTCCTGGGGGGAAAAAAACTTGTACAAGAGCCTCCATCCTGTTGAAAATCAAAGGAGATGAGGGGCTCTGAGAAATTAATTTGCTGTGGCTGAGCTACAGCCGTCATCTGGCCGCTGCATCCCAGCTGGCCTTGTGCCTGGAGCTCTCCCAGCTCAGCTGGGTGCCCTGGCCAGGCTGCGGGTTTGCCCGTGAGCAGGACAGCCAAGCTGCTGGCACGCGTTTCTCTGGCCATGGGACAGCGGCACCATTTGCTTCACTGCAGACGAATCTGTGGGTCCACGGCCTTCAGTCGCTTGGACGTTTGCAAGGATTCAGCATCAAACGGTTTATTGGTCCGAGGGTTCAGGAGGTCTCAAATCCTTTGTCCTTGCAACACTGGCCTGGTGCTGGATCTGTCAATGGCGTGGCCCTGCTCGGGTTTGGACACATCTCAAGTGAGCCTGTTGTCTGCAAAGCCTTTGCTCTCCTCTTCCTGCAGCGCTGGTGCCAGGCGCAGCCAGGAGGCAGCAATGGGATCTTCCCCACCTGAGCTGTGCTGGTGCTCGGCTCCTGGCACTGCCGTCCATCCCGGCGGGGTGAGCAGGACCATCCTGCTCCCAGCTCCTCCTGCCTGTTCCCTTGTCGAGTTCCCTACGTCTGTGTCTCTTTATGCTGTTGCAAGTCAACTACAGGCTGCATTTACAGGAGGAAGAATTGCTTTTCTTCTTTCCTTTTTTTTTTTTCCAAGTGGTTTTTAGAGGTTAAAAATTCCTGTCTAATTCAGCTCCTTGGGGTGTACCACAAGCTTGTCACATGTAATAAATTGGCTCATTTATTAGTGTGCCAACACAGTCAAAAGCAAACAAAGTGGCTTGTAGATTAATCCTGCCCTGTTTGTGATAAGTAGTTTGATCCAGGCTCTTTGCAGGGGAATAATGGACACGGCAGATCAGTTTTGACTGATGAACTGTGCACTTTATTTCAGTGCCTTCATTCTTTCGGCCCGTATATTGATACTACTTAATTAACCCTTAATTTGCAATTACTCAGTGCCCAGATAGCGCTGCTATTTAGCCCTCTGCAAAAAACAAAAGCTGTGAAGTGGTAGCTGGTAAGAAATTCTCCCAGGAATCCTTTGCTGGGTGCCCTGGATTGGGGCTGGGAAAGAGGAGAAACCCATGTCCCCGATGGCAGCAATGGAGCCTGGGAGTCCTGAGCTCCGTATCCCCCATCCTGGAGGAGCCCATCGCCCCAGTGCCAAGCCAGTTGGCTAACTGGAAACATACTGGAACGTATTTGACATGCAGCCTGCATGCAGGGGAGTGATCTGGCATCTGGAGCCCATTAGATTTCTGTTCTTTGGGCACCCCTTGTGCAAGAAGGGGCACGTGTGTGTCAAAAGCCCAGAGTTAGTCACTTTGCACAAAACGGACAAATGAAAGGTGATGAAGTTTTCACTGTGGCAGGCTGGGGAACCTTTCTGCAAGGTGTGATGTTTGTGTGCTCTTAGCAGGGGCTTTCATGGGCTGCTCCTGCCGTGGGAGGAACCTCTTGCCCATCTCCGCAGCAGCAGCAGCGTGCCAGGCTGTGGGGCAGCTTGTTGAAGATTTCCTGCTGGACTTTAGTTCTGCAAAGGCTTTGGTGCATTTGGGAAGGGTAGAGGAGAAACCCAGTCTGCTCCATCTGCTCCTCGAGTAGCAATTTGCTGTTTCATAGTGTGGAGGACAGAGGGATGGGTGTGCAAAGGTGTCTGCCTGGGATGTGCTAAGGGGTCTTGTGCAGGGTCAGGAGAACCACGGGGTCGGAGCCAACAGGTCCTGTCCATCCCTCGTCCAAACTCGCCTTGGCCCTTGCCCAGTGAAGCAAGATGAGCTCCTCCTCCCTCGCCCTCCTTGCTGCCGGTGGGGTGAGCAGGCAGTGCAAGCCCTGCCTGTCCCTGCGGCAGTACCCCCGCAGCTGCCTCCTGCAGAAGGGGCTCAGGCTGAACTGGAGAAGGCTCCATCTGAGAGGAGCCACCCCCAGGTCTCCCGTTTAACCTCGGTCTCCCATTAATTATGCCAACTGCGTGCTGCAATCAGGGGCTGGGGCGCAGGAATGGCAGTGGGGTGGTGGGAGATGAGGCTGGAGGAGAAGCGCTGGTGCAGCCCTGGGGTGGGATTGAGCTGCCGGGCTGAAGGCAAGAGCCAGGGCTACCCCCGCCTGCCTGGAGTGTTTGCAGTCCCGGCATTCCTCCCCTGGGGTTTGCAGTGCCCCTGCCACAGCCACGTGTGCTGCTGAGAGCCTTCAGCCCCCGCTGGAGCAGCACCTGCTGGGAGCCTGCGGATTAAGGTTAAAAGCACGTCTAGTGTAGCTCGGCAGTGACAGCTCGCAGGGAGTGAAACCAAGCCCTCGCTGGCGGGGAGCGTGTTGGCAGGGCGGGAACTGTGCTGGATGAGGATGTGCTGGCACAAGGAGCGCTGGGCTGGACCTTGCAAGCTGCGCGTGATGTAACGTTCCTCTCCAAGGAGAGTTTAAGCTTATTTAGGACAAACTCCACCGGTGGAGACTTTAGATGAAGGTGACTGCTGGTCTCAATAGTTGTCTAAAACGGGACCGTGCCTGGACAAAGTGCTCAGCGTGTGATGTGCTGCAGGTGCCCTTCTCGGTGCTCACCTGGCACTTCGCCTGCTGCAAAGGATGGGGTGGTCCGCAGGGAGCTCGGGGAGCTATTTCTGCCACTGCCCCTGCTGCCAGCAGGGCTGATGTGCTGCCTGCCCTGCTGATGTGAGGGCAAGGCATAAACAGCCACTGTCTCCCCATAAAATGGGATTTTAGTATTTCGCTTGCATGCTGCCGTTGACTCAGCAGAGGCATGTTGGTGGCTCCAGCAAGAGCTGGCGAAACGCTGCGTATTCAGCCCTAAAGTGAAACTTAGGTTTCGGTCCGGGGAGGAGAGGAGAGCCTGCAGAGGGGAGTCGGGCTTTGCAGAGCTCTCTGGTTGGTGGGCCGCTGACACTGAGCCCGCACTGCACCAGTGCTGTGCCAGGGCTCACTGTCAGTGCGTCACCCCCAGGCAGCTGCCTTTCCAGCCTGGGGTAAAGCAGTGTTGGAGCCAGGATGTTGGTGGAGTTTTTAACCAGGTTTCAGGATGTTAATCGATTTGTGGTGTATTTTGTTGTTTGTCTCAATGCCGTGCTTCTTTTCAGAGAAGCTTAAAAACAAAGCCTTGCTTCCTTTGTAATTTTTCTAGTTAATAATGGAGATTAAGTCTGCTTGTGTCGCGTAGTCCTGGTTCTTAACCACCCCCCGCAAGCCTGCCTGTGCAGCGGCCTCTTAACAAAGAATGTGTTGGCACCTGAGGGAGTGCTTGGGGTGGCGGGGGGCCAGGGCAGCTGTGCTCAGGGTGCTCAGCACTGCCTGACCCCATGTGCCCCCGGCCCTCTCAGCAGTGAGGAGTGCCCAGAGCCATGTGTCTAGGCAGCCCGGAGTGGACATGACCAGCAGGAGCTCGAAACAGGGGGTCTGGGGCTGCTGAGGTCCGGGGTCACCTTCCTCCTGGGACCCCAGCCCATCAACCCGGCTCATTCCTGAGGATGGGCACGCGTCCACTGACGGCAGTCTCTGGGGCTGGGCAGAGGGTCCCCATCTGCCCCAGCTGCTCCAGGTCTCCTTCCTTTTCGCACGATGCTCCTGCTCGGGCTGCGCTCTGCAGAGGGATGGAAAAGGGAAAGTTCACTCCAGACGGGTCACGCTTTTCCTTCCCGGAGAGCAGCGCCCGCAGCGGTCCCGCCTGCTTTGAAAGGGAAATCCAGTGTCTGTGTAATGAACTTCTTCCAGGGAGAGCTAGGGATGCTGGAGGGGGCAGAGCCTGGTTTGAGCCTTTTCTGGTGGCCTTTTCTGGCCTCGAGCTGCCGTGGGAGCAGAGAAGATTTGGGACTGGCCTTGCTAGGTGGGTGCTGCTTTTGCTCTGGGGCACGTGCCGGGCAGGGGAATCCAAACCAAGGAGGTTTTAACATACATCTGGGCAGAGGGAATCAAAGCGCGTTCACACGCTTGCTGCCAGCACGGTGCTTGCCTGCTGTTGGCTACTGCAAAAATGTTCCCACAAATGTCCTGAGGAACGCAAGGTTCCCTGAACACCTGCATCTGCCTTAAGAGCTTTTACCTGAAATCTCGCTGTGCAAGGCCATGTCTAGCGGGTGATGATCACTGCTGGAGAGCCATGGCAGAGCAGTGTGGCGGGGCTGAGAGTTTCCTTGAGATTTTGGGTGTTTCCTCCGGGCGATGGGGTTGCAGAGCCGTCACGCTTTCCCTTCGGTGACAGTTCTGCCTTTTGCTGTCTTGCAGGTCCTCAGAGCAAGGTGTCTCGATGCCAACCCAATGAGCACAACTGCCTGGGCACGGAGCTGTGCATTCACATGAGCAAACTGTGCAACGGGCTCCACGACTGCTTTGACGGCTCCGATGAGGGGCCACACTGTCGGGGTAGGTGTCTGGGGGGGGGCGATGGTGGTCAAAGAAGGGCTGCTGGTAGGGGGGCTGCCCCACGAGATACTGCCCTTGCCTCCTTTCCTCCCCTACCACAGTAAGAGTCATGAAGTCCCTGTTTGTCCCTGGTTTCTGTCTGTACAGTGTGAGCCCCATGTTGGTTTTGTTTAACGGCTTCGCACTGGTGCCACCGCACTCCATGCTCCCCTCTCCCGGCCAAGCACAGCCGGCGCGGGACAGCTCAGCACCGGGCTGGCCGGTAGCAGATCCAGAGATTAGCCAGAGCCGCTTGCAAGTGAAATGCCCGTCATTCCTGAGCCTGCGGGCCATTAAATAGCTGCATTGTCTCCTGGGTTTAAAAGCTTGGAGGGCTGGGGTTCTGGTTCAGATAAGAGATACCAGTATGTTTTTTCCCTGATTTCCAGGAGCTTTGTCCCCCCTCCTGGCCTGTCCCGGTTGCTAATCCTGCTGGAAAACTCTCTCTAAATCAGTGTGTGCCGGCTTGCTGGTGCGCAGATTAGTCGCTCAGAAACACACGTCCTGGGCTGACCCCTGGAGCTGGGTCTCTGCAGACTCTGGGCGAGCAGCAAGCATGCTTTTTTCCCCAGCCCTTCCTCTGCCTGGGGCGGAGGGCTCCTGCTCTGCTCAACCTGAACCAGGTGTGAGACACCCTGCCCCGAAGGGCTCCCTCCTGCCCAGCCCTGGAGCTGGGACTGAGCTCCTCTCTGCTGCCCAGCTCCCACGGGAGGAGCCTGGGGCGGCTTCTGCAGCTGTGTCCAAGCTGACAATTAATATTTTGCTAATAGTTCTCAATACTTAAGTGGGATCTGATTTTTCACAGCTGGGCAGCACATGACCAGCACGCACGAGGGCTGGGTGTAGGCAGGCCCCGTGTCAGGACAGTTGCTGCTTGCAGGTTTGGGCACGTTGGGGATGTAAACCCTTGCTAGCCCTTGTGTCGGATGCCGAGGTCCCTCCTGCCCGCCAGCCGGCAGGGGGAGAGCTGGCGGTGACGCCCCAGGGAGGCATTTCCTCGCAGCTGGTCATGAGCCCCAGCCCGCCTCCACCCTGGGCTTAGGGAGACGAGCTGTCACTCCGGTTCATGCTCCAGCTGCTGGAGCAACATGCCGCCCCATCTTGCTCCCCTTGCTGCCCTTTGTGCCTGGCCTCTGCCTGGGACCGCTCACTCCCTCGGCAGCAGGCAGGAGGTTTGTCCTGCAGAGGTGCCCCTGCAGAGATGCAG
This sequence comes from Aptenodytes patagonicus, assembly GCF_965638725.1. Classification (NCBI taxonomy): domain Eukaryota; kingdom Metazoa; phylum Chordata; class Aves; order Sphenisciformes; family Spheniscidae; genus Aptenodytes; species Aptenodytes patagonicus. The sequence continues at coordinate 2,867,046 of NC_134975.1, forward strand.
AGACATCCGGGAGCCAGGGAGCCTCTGCTGCCCTTGCAGATATCCACAGGGGTGGAAATGCCATCAGAGCCTCCGTGCTGAAACTCCCCCCATCATCCCCCTCCTGCAGACCCAGCACTCTTGGGGGTTTTTCTTTTTTTTGGATGCATGCGGTGCTTTAGCTGAGAGATAAGAATCTGAAATGAATAGCTGGGCCTGCCAAAGCCGATAAACCTTGTAAACAACTCGGCCGGGCCCTGCCTGGCTTATTAAATGGTTCCACATGCGAGGGGCAGGATTTTCACAGCGCCTGGGTGCTGCTGCCCCCGTCCAGCCCCGGCTGCGAAGGGGGACTTGGAAAGGGCCGAATAGTTTTGGTTTGGAGAGGCTCGTGGCTGGGCAGCTGCTTGTTTCCCCTCCACCGGCAGATTTGCTGGGACCCAGTTCAACGCCCTCTGAGCACCCAAGTGACCAGATCAGGCAGGGCGAGGAGAGGAGGGGAGAAAATAAAACCCAGCATGAACCAACCCCCCAACAAAGGGCTGACAGCACGTCCCTCACAGCAGGCTAAGGAGGCCTACTGCTAAATGACCTTGATGAAGTTGGAGGCTGCTGCTGTTTATCAACAGAGTGAGGCGGGTAGCCCTGGCCGCCCCCTGCCTGTTGGCAGCTCTGGGCAGGTGGGGGCTTTATTGGTGTTTATTACAACCACTAATGGAATTGAAGCCGCGGGAGGCGTTGAGCCGGGCGGCCGCATCTCTGGTCCCAGCTTCAGCCTGAGGCCACCTGACCCTGGCGCTGGGGTGGTGCTGCCTCTGCAGGGGTATGGACAGCTGTGAGCTCTGGGCTCTTCGGTGTGTCTGGCAGCTGGCTGCCTGCCCAAGCGCTCCTCCACTGCCTGCACCACAGCATCTCTGGTGCGGGGTGGTCCCCAGGCTCCTTGCAGCCCTGGTTAGAGGGAAGTTGCTGCGGAGAGGAGATGGCAGATAAGCTCGCCCTGAAGTCTCTCTGGGATCCATGTCCCCCAGGATACCCTGGAGCCAAGTCCCATGCTACTCTCCTGCATGAGGAGCGCCGGGTCTCAGGGCTGGCTGTGGCCACAACAGGCTCCCGGTGGGAAGCGACGTCGAGTCAGCAGCTTTGGGGGATGGTTGGGGCTGTTCAGACCCCCCCTCTCATGGAGCAGCCGTGTATCCGTTATGGCCTCCCCTGCCTCTGCTGAGGGTCTTGGTCCTTCCCTCCCCACTGGGGAGCAGAGGGACACGTGGAGGTCCCCAGCAAAGCCTGGTGGGGTGCCTGGGAGTCCCCTTCACCCAGCACTGGGGTCCGGGCATCCATTCTGTTCCTCACCCAAGCGTCCCTGCTTGCACATCGGTGACATCCTCTCTCCTCTGTCTTCCCTGTCTCCTCAGAACAATTAGCAAACTGCACGGCCCTGGCCTGCCAGCACCACTGCGTGCCAACGCTGAGCGGACCAGCCTGCTACTGCAACAACTCCTTCCAGCTGGCCGAGGACAGGAGGAGCTGCAAAGGTCCGTACGGGGTGGACAGAGCTGTCACCCCTGGCACAGTGCTGGTGGCTCCTCTGGGCTGTGGCTGATGCTGCCGTCTTGGTAGCAGTGCTGGGGCTTGGCTGTGCAGCCAAAGGGACTTGGGGCTTGGCAGACCCTGCCTTTCAGGAGGGAACACAGGGGGCTGACGGGATGGGACTCTGCCTCCCTGCTGCCATGGGGCTGTTACATGGATGCAGCTCCTGAAAGCCCAAGTGAGAAATATTGGGAGGGAGTACGGAAAAGGCTTTGCCTTTGTGTACGGAGTCAGGGGCCATCGCTGGGCTTGTACGTGATCCCAGTGTCCATGCCTCAGAGGATGCTGGAAAATAGGAGAGGGTCAGCGAGGAGTGATCAGATCAATGCGATGCCTGGAAACAAGTCTGGAAGTGAGAGATTGCAGCAGCTCCGTCTCTTTCATTTATCTGAGCAGAGGTGAAAGGGGCCTTTATCAGCTCCTGCACGCATCTCTGGGGGCAAGAGCTCTCCGGTGGAGATGGCTCTTTCATCTAGCAGAAGAAAGAGCAGCGTGCAAGCCAGGGGTTTGGAAGCTGAAGATTAGAGAAATTCAGACTGGAAATTTAGGTGCAGATTTTGCAGAGTGGGGAGGAGGGGCAATGGATAATTAGGCCTTGAAAAGGCTCAGCTGTGAGGCAGGGATTGTCCTTTTGCTGCCTTGCTGCTGATGCTGGAGCAGAAAGCTGGGGGCTGCCTGCAGGTGTCACGAGATGACGTTGGCCAGGTATTCTGCTGGAGGCCATTGTGACCATCCCTTTGGCTTGGGGATCGTATCCTCCCCTGCAGCTCTGGGGAAGAGTGGCTGGAAAGCTGCCCAGTGGAAAAGGACCTGGGGGTGCTGGTTGACAGCCGGCTGAACATGAGCCGGCAGTGTGCCCAGGCGGCCAAGAAGGCCAATGGCATCCTGGCCTGTATCAGAAATAGTGTGGCCAGCAGGAGTAGGGAAGTGATCGTGCCCCTGTACTCAGCACTGGTGAGGCCGCACCTCGAATACTGTGTTCAGTTTTGGGCCCTTCACTACAAGAAGGACATCGAGGTGCTGGAGCGTGTCCAGAGAAGGGCAACGAGGCTGGTGAGGGGTCTGGAGAACAAGTCTGATGAGGAGCGGCTGAGGGAACTGGGGTTGTTTAGTCTGGAGAAAAGGAGGCTGAGGGGAGACCTCATCGCTCTCTACAACTACCTGAAAGGAGGTTGTAGCGAGGTGGGTGTTGGTCTCTTCTCCCAGGTAACAAGCGATAGGATGAGAGGAAACGGCCTCAAGTTGCGCCAGGGGAGGTTTAGATTGGACACGAGGAAAAATTTCTTTACAGAAAGAGTGGTTAAACATTGGAACAGGCTGCCCAGGGAAGAGGTTGAGTCACCATCCCTGGAAGTATTTAAAAGATGTGTAGATGAGGTGTTTAGGGACATGGTTTAGTGGGCATGGTGGTGTTGGGTTGATGGTTGGACCTGATGATCTTAGAGGTCTTTTCCAACCTTAATGATTCTATGATTCTATGATTCTGCCTTGGAGAAAAGGGGGAGCCTTCATTCCCTCCTAAGGCAGCTAAGGAGAGATGTTTGCTAGTCCAAACTTTGGGGTTTTGCCTTCTTTTCCAGACTTTGATGAATGCACCATCTACGGGACCTGCAGCCAGACATGCACCAACACGGAGGGCTCCTACACGTGCAGCTGTGTTGAAGGATACCTCTTGCAGCCTGATAACAGATCCTGCAAAGCCAAGAATGGTGAGATCCTTGATAGAAGTGTGCTGCTTCTGGGCAAACCGTGGCTTCCTGCCGTGTGTGTACCTCTGCCCCTGGTTCTTCACTTCAGGGTGCTCTTCCCTGAGGACTGTCCTGTGCTACCACCTTCTTGCACATGTTGGGCTGCATGTTACGGTCTTGTGTTCACTGGAGCAGAAGGGCCAGGCTGATATGGCATTGCAGCCACGAGCTTTGGGTGCTCTGCCATGACCACCCTTCTCCCCTCCTTTCCCTGCCAGAGCCCGTGGACCGTCCTCCTGTGCTGCTCATCGCCAACTCCCAGAACATCCTGGCCACCTACCTGAGCGGAGCCCCTGTGCCCAACATCACTCCCACCAGTGCCAAGCAGACCACGGCCATGGACTTCAACTACATTGAAGACACAGTGTGCTGGGTTCACGTGGGCGACAGTGCCTCCCAGACCATCCTCAAGTGTGCCAAGATCCCCAACCTGAAGGGCTTCGTGGAAGAGCGTTCCATCAACATCTCCCTCAGCCTACATCGTGAGTGCCTGTTCACCTTTGGACCTTGCTCCCAGTCCTTGCTCCCCCAGTCCCCATCTCCTTTCGACAGTCTGAGTATCCCCAGCCAGTGGTGGGTGAAGCAGGGGTGTATTTTGTTAGGAGGCAGGTTTCTACAGGGCCAGGCACCAAGGCTTCAGCACAAACGTAGCTTTTGGCTTTCCTTTTTCTTCCCTCTTATTATTTCTAGCAAGTTTTGTGGTTTCTTTGTGTGAATATATGAGGAAAAATGATATAGTGAGGAGCGGAGATGGTACCTGCGTAGCGGGTTCGGGGACGGCAGTTCTTGTTGCTTCCTCTTTTGGTCTTCACCCCATGTTCCCCTGGCCAAACCAGGTGTTGGTCCCCACCCGAAGTAGTGACTGAGAACAAAATCCCAACCAAAAAGTGCCTCCCGTCAGGCAGCCGCGTGAGTCACCGGCGTGAGTGGCAGATGGTGGTTTCATTCCGCTTGTGTCTCCCCAGCCATAATGAGTGTGGTTACAGCTCCGTCTCCTGTTTGGGCTTGCTGGTCCCAGTTCAGGAGTCAGAATAGGAAGGAGAGTTACTTGCTGGGATTTTGGTGCTCTTTGACTCAGGCCCATGCCTGTGCCCACTCTCCTGAGAGCCTGGTGAGGGGTCCCAGCAGAAGCCGTGGGCTTCGAGGAGCCTTTCATGTGTGCTCTCGCATGCGCAGGTGCAGAGCAGTGGGGTTAGTGGGGTGCCCCCGAGAGGGGAGGTGGATGGGTGTTGTAGCCATACAGCTGGGATGTGGGAAACCGCTCCCAGTGTTGTACTGTCACTGATTTTATCCTATGAAACCACAGACCAAGTCAGTCAAGGTGGGATTTGGGGTATCTGGGGTTTGCAGTGCACCTCTGTCAGGTTTTGCAGCCCTCAGCTTCCCTGGCGTCATCCTCCTGCTGTCTTTTGCCTCCTGAAGTTAGGGGTGCTTCCAGGGGAAGACTCTCTGTGCGGTGCCTGATACAAGAGGGATCCCCTTCTTCCGCAGAGACATGGGTGTTGTTATGTGATGAGCAATAGCTAACCTAGTAAATGAGATGAACATGTATGAACTGATCTTTGCAAATGAGTAAAGGTCTCGGGTGGATCTCAGAGCCAAGGGCGTTTCTCTACCAAGGGCAATGTCACGGTGCCCCGGCTGCCAAGGGGGAACCGACCGAAGCCCTGGCTGAAGTGTGAGGCACGAGCCGGGAGGCTGATGGGGACCTGCTGGCCCCTGCTGCCCCTCGGGTTGTGTTGGGGCTGGGGCTCAGCAGGCTCTGGCTGCTGCACCCTGTCGAGGGTGTGTGCAGCATGGTTAATTTAAGCTTGCACCGTGTATTTTTAGGGCAGTGTGTATTTTTAGGGAGAGGCCTCACCCTTTGCTCTCGCAGGCGATAGCCTGAAATTAGTCAGGACAGGGCTCGGCTCTGCTCTCCGCTCCGCCCCGATGGTTTAAGGAGGTCTCTGCTTTTATGTGCTCCTTCTGGCTCCTCTCTTAAGGCTTCCTCAGGCTTGAGTTTGGTTTTCCTGTAGTTCACCGGAGGAGCAGACAGCAGCATTGTGTAAAGCTCTGGCAGCGCACTTCTTCCCATCAAGCTCAGTCTTAACGTTGTAATTTCCTGCAGCTGGGAGTTGCAGTGGAGGCCATGATTCATGGATGGCACGTGAGCCGTGAGCTGCAGGTTGGCCGAGGGGAAGGGGAACCACTGGGATTCGGGTGGGAGGTTTCGGGGTGTTCCTGAAGTCAGCCCGGGTGCCCTTCCGCAGCCAGGTCCCTGTGAGGTCCTGAGCTTTCTAGGGTGCCTTCACCTGGCTGTGGGCAGTGCGAGGCTGAGGGTGCAGCAGCAGCAGGGATCGGTGACCCGGCTCTTGAATCAAGGTAGCTGCAGGAGGAGCAACCACCTTGACCATGGTGGTGAGGTGTAAGTGCAGGATCAGGACCTGCAGCACTGACTGCTGCCCTGCTGCCCCTCCGCCATACCCAGGTGAGATTGTTGGCCTGACAGGCTTTTGGGGCAGTTTGGGTTGCTCCAGGTCCAGGAAGTTAATCTGAGACACAACCTTTTAATTATGGTCAGGAGCGGAAGGGAGCTCGTAATAAGAGCATGTTCAAGTCCAAACAAGAAAAGGTGCCTTGCTTTGCTTGGCTTCCTGATCAGTTGCAATAGCTCAGAGTGGGAAGAGGGGAATTCAGCTGACCTGGATGGGAAAGCACCTGCCTTTGCCCTGGGATGAAGGGAGTATTCTCATCTGCAGGGAAGGGGGGACCAGCAGCTCCTGCGCATGGTCTCCACTGCTGTTGGGTGGTGACTGCTTGCAGAGGAGCTGCAAAGGGGTCCCTCCTCCGGCGTGGAAGGGTGGAACAACCTCAGGTTTGGGCTGCAGAGCACAAACACTTGGGCTCTGATTTTCAGCCCCGAGATGCGGGCTTGTGGTGTGCTCACGCCATTAGCCTCCTTGCCTGCAGACTGTGCTCTGATGGGTACTGCTGCCTGGACAGATGCATGCCATCTGGAAACGCTGCATTAGCAATAACAATCCAACATACCCTGGAAGGAGCGAGAACGCAGCTCCTGTGCGTCTCCCGGCAGATCTTCTTCCTGCCCAGGGATGAAGGGCCTCCATTAACCCCCTCCATTAACTGGCTCTGAGCTGCCTTGGGGGGATGGTGGCAGAGACCTACGGTAGGGACGCATCTCGGTGGGTGCTGCGGGTGCCGTTCATGGCAGGTTGGGGCGCAGAGCGGGTGGGAGTAGGGCTGCCCCGAGCTGCTTGTTGGCTACGTGGTGCCGGTTGCTTTTTATTCCTATTTCCCAAGGGAACAGTCCTTACACAGTTTTGCCGTGTGCTCCTGGCAGGCTGTGCGGCTCTGCACTGTATTCGGCAGATGGCTGCTGGTGCGGGGCTGCGTTCGTGCCCGCGCAGCCTCTCCTGGGTTGCCGTGGGTTGGAGACGTGGGGAAACGTCCTTGCGGGGCAGGGTTTGTTCACGAGCACAAACAGGCTGGAGAAATGAGTTTCCCCCAGCCCTGGGCCCGATGCTGGGGGTTGTGATGAGGAGATAATGTCACTCCCCCGCTCCTTTCTGTCAGGCCACTGGAGAGACCTGTGAATCCAATTAGTGGTTTCCCTCTTTATTTGCTTCTTTATGGCATTATCTGCTAACAGCAGGAGTCAGGCTTCCCTGGTGCCTGCTGCTAATGGGGCTTGAGTTGGCATCTGATGGGGGAAGACTGATGCTGAAGGGCTGGAAATTAGCAGCCCCCAGCTGTCAGGGGTAGGTCTGGGCTGGTGAGATGTCACAGCCCAGCTCTGATAGCAGCCGTGCTTCCCTGCCTTTCTGTCCCTGCTCCCTTCCTGCAGAGAGATTAGTGTCACTTGTGTTGTGGGAGATGTGTTAAATGAATGCTATTAACAGGGCTTGGCAAGACCCCCTGTACTCTGAAGCTTTGCTTTTCCCCTGGTCCTTGCACTGTTAAACCCTTTTTTCTATCCACAGTCTTGAGTACCGATGCACTTTTTCATGGTGACTGTCCCTTGGTTCCCAAATATGTGCTGCCCGTGGACATTTTTCACAGGTAGTGATTTTCTCAGTTGATCTGAGCTGGCTGGTTCCCTACCCCCAGGTCTTTTTTCAGGGACACACTAAAAATGAAGTCTTCCATCTATTTCTCTTACAAAAAAACCCAAAAAACCACCTTATGTTGGAATTGAATTATTTCTCTCTGCCATCAGTTGGAGCCGACTGTGGTGGCTGGGAAGCCCTGGGCACCTCTCCAGCATGGAGGTGACAGGGAGGACACGTGGGGCTTGGTGGCAGTGCTGGTGCCGGTGGCCATGCTGCACGGCCAAGGCAGCCCCTGGCTAGTGCTGCAGAGCAGCTGAACCCGCTGCAGGCAGGTGTGGGGACGGAGTGACCCCTCACCAGCCAGGAGTCCAGCCTGTCCCCATCCCTGTGGGGAACTCAGAGGTGGCACCTTCCTGCCCACCCCCTGGAGCTCGGCTTCCCTTGGGGCTGCTCCCTGGCTGTTGAGAACCCGCCAGAGCACCCTCTGGGCTCAGCCCCGTGAAAAGGATGGGGCACAAGCACACATGCGATGGTGCGGGAGTGGTGCAGGGGAGGGCTTGTCCTTCCTGGCAATGCTGAATTGCAACAAGCGGAACTTGTCTTGTTCTTCCTCCCTTTCTGCTCTCCCTCTCTCTCCCTCTCCTCTGCTCTGTGTGAAAATCCAGTGCTGTTTCTGACTGGGGAGGATCCTGGCAGGCATTGCATGTCTGCTCGCGCTCAAGGACAGAAAGGTGCATGCCTGCACAGGGGGAGAGCCACTCTCCAGAGCGCATGGAGGCTTTGCTCCAACGGCACCCAGCATCTGCTCGGACCAGCCGAGCATTGCCACTGTGAGCGGGGCGGCACAGGGAAGGCTCCCCATGAACCCCCACAGTCCCTATCGGCCCGGACCCCTCCAGACCCAGCCTTGCCACCTGTGTGGGGCTGGGGATGGCTGGTGACCAGGGCAGGTTTTTCTCTGAAGTGACAGCACTCGCATACAAGCGTGAAGGAGAGGAACCACCCCTGCCCTGCCTGTGCCTGGCAGTGGGCTGCTGCCAGTCCTTGCGGACCCACCTTGCTCGGTGGCTAATCCCTGACCTCTGGGGACTTTCTGATCCCGTGGGTTTTCTCAACCAGATTCCAGCCTCCACATGTTTCCCGAGACAATGTCCTTGTTTGTTTGGAGTTGGGCTTCCAAAGAATTTCAAAGCAAAACACACCAAAAAAAAAAAAAAAATCTGCTTCCAGGCCCTTGTGCTGCTCAGCCCTCCCAGCCAGGCGGCCCCTGGGTCGGTGCTGCCTCCCCCCTGGCGGGCACTGCCCAAGCTCCTTGGGCGCAAGGGTGGAGGCGGAGGTACAGTGTGGGTCCTGCCCATGGCTGGGGGGGGCCAGGTGGCTCCTGCCCGGATGCCGGTCAGTCCGTGGCCTCGCTGTGTGCCAGGGAAGCAGCAGATCCTGGCTGGAGCGGTGGCGGTTGCCTTGATTATAATTTTCCTGCTGCCGTTTCTGCTAAGATGAATGTGTGCAGAAAGCTTGCTGTGTCCCATGGCCCAGTCTGAGACCTTTGCTCCCCCAGCTCTCCTTGCCACCCAGGTCGACCCCCCCACCCGTGTTCCCCTCATCCCAGGGCTGGCTGTTGGGGAGCATGTGCCCCAGCTGCAGCTTCTTGGGCAAGTCCCTGAGCTCTGCTTGAGACCCCGGGGCTGGGACAGAGAGGGGCGAGAGAAGCAGTGCTCCAGTCTGCAGTCAGATTTGTGCGACCTTAAATTGGATTTGTCCCCCTGTTCCCCACAGGTGACAAGAGAAAGTGGTAACACCTCCCTGGAGCATGCACAGTGGGCTCTGGGGGAGAGAGCAGGTTGGGCACACAGCCCTGCAAGGAGCCCTCCTTAAGAGGACACCGTTAATTGGCAGCAGCTTTGCCCCACGCCGGCCACCTCTTGGCCTCCGCGGCATTTGTGTGAGTGCTGCGATGGCGGCGCTAAAGCCTCAGCTCCAGCGCAGTGTGATCGAGTGATACTCAGCTTTCAGGAAAAGGCAGGAGTTCTTTGCTTTTACTATGGAAAAATACTAGAGAACATGTGTCAGGAGACCGAAACCTGGTTTCTCAGTGAGTCTGCTGGCGGCTCCCCTTCCCCTGGTCTTTCTCTTTCTTTTTCCCCTTTCTCAGCTGACTTGTGACTTTTTGCACGGTCAGAACTGGCAGTTCTGTGGTGCCAGGGTTTGTTTTGCTGAATGCATTTATTACACTGGAAGGTTGCTGGTGCCAGTACCGCTAATTCACAGCCCCAGAAGCCCAGGTGTCTGGAGCTTTGGTTCTCTCCCAGCGCAGGGCAATGGTTGCAGGTTTGCTGATGTCCCACAGTAATGGAGCTGGGGCTGTGCTGGCCTTGCCCTGGGGCTGCTGCTGTGGGGATTGAGGCCAGCTCCCAGGTGGAGCGGGCAGAAATGTCAGCTGCTTGGTGGGACATGCCCAGGACTGCTGGGAAAAGGCTGTGGAGGTTCCTTGATTTATTATTTTTTGTTTTAAGGTTTGTTGTTTTTCTTTTATAAAACAAGCCCCCAGGAAGGGGTTTGAAATATCAGGACATTTGATCCCGAGTGCATTATAAACCCTAAACGATAGCAATCTGGCCATTATTAAAATACCTTCCTGGGCAGCATCTATCTAAACAAGCATGTCTAGGAGGTTGTTTTCATTGACTCCATTTCAGCCCTGTTACTCGTAATGACCTGTCCTGTTGCCAATAAGCAGAAGAGCTGTAGGGTTTGGGATAAATTGATTTCAGGGAGATGTTGCTCTGCAGAGGAATCCAAGTACATTTCTTTCCCCACTTTGCATGGAAAGCTATTTTTCTTCCTTGCTGCCTCATACTAGCCAAGAAAGAGGCTCCGATGTGAACTTACTTGGCAAGAAAGCAGGATGATTGGTAATTTCATCTGCTGATTCCTTTCTTTTTTTTTTTTTAACTGTTTATGACTGTTCTTGTAGCAGCAACGCATGACAGCAAGGGATGGGTGCAGTGTCGGGCCAGTGTGCTCACACCAGCGCATCAGCTCTTTATGTTGGAGGGGACAACAGCCACAATGATTTTAATCAGTCTGTTAACTAAGTGCCGGCCCGTCTCTGTTCAGCCTGGAGGCAGATCTGCTGTGGATACACTCAGGACTGTTCTGCAGCTCCACCTGGCACCTCTGGCTTTAATTACCCCTCGGTGTTTCCCCACATGTGGGACAGGGATAAAGTCCCCGATGGGACCAAGCTCCCCTGGAGCAGGGTGAGCTGGGCTGGGGTGGTTTCTGTTCCTCTCCAAGGTTTGCTGAGTGGTCCGAGGGTGGCAGCGTCCCCATGCCGGGAGGGGACGGCTCTGCGGTGCTCAGGCTTGGCCAGATCTGCTGCCCGAGCTGCAGTTTCCCTTCCTCGTGGCCACCCCAATTCCCCGGGCTGTGGTGGTGGAGCAGGGAAGGGTCTTCTCTGCCTCCCCTTTCCTGGGACGGAAGAGCCCTGTGCAGTCACCCCCCACGGCAAGAGCCGCTCCCCCTGTGCTGCTCCCCTCCATCTCCTTCTGGCCAGCCCCAAGGTGTCAAGCGTGGGGCAAGCTGCATTCCCATGTTGCTGGAGACAAAAGGGTGAAATTAATGTCCTGAGTAATTGGGATCCTCTTGTGCGCAGGGACGGGTTTGATTTAAAATGGACAGGAGTGTGTTTATCCCTGCACACATCTGTCCATCTGTCCCACACCGCCGCCTGCCGTGCTTGTGCCAGGTTCACTGTGCTGTGCCCGAGCCCTGCCGGGATTGTCTCTGCCCAGACTGGCCCCATTTTCACTTTCTTGTCCCCTTGCCCCCCAAAATCATCCCGATGACAGTTCCCCGGGTTCCTGTCGAGCCTGTGTCTCTCTCCTCTCATCCAGAAGGAAGCCGAGCACCCTGTCCCTCTGTTGGCCTCTGCTGAATATTTTTGCCTGTGGAATGGCCTCATTAAGGCAGAATAATTAGCGATCCCTTGGCTGCCCTCCATGCAGCTGAAATGGAGCTTGCTCTATCTCTGTTTCTGCTCTTCCCACCTCTGGTGCCACAGCCGGGCTCATGCAGGGATGCTGCAGGGCTGAGCCCGGCCATGGGGAGTGGGGCAGGTTTGGGACCGGGGAAGAGGTGCGAGCTGTCTGGCAGCTGGGTGACAAAATGCTGCCCGGGTGTCCCCACCCCAGGAAGCTGGAGGCTGTGTCAGCCTGGGGCTGTGCTCAGTGCTGGAGAGGTGCCGGTGGCCCCTGAACGTTTCCCTTAGGATGCAGCTGCGATGCTGTGCTGGCCGGGGTGGGGGTCTCTGAGGCATGGAGACTGCGTGAGCGGGGAGTCTGGACAGCCTGGGGCTCCCTGGGGAAGGGTGATGCTCTGGCATCTTCTATTAACTGGCAGTTGCTCCGCCTGTCCCTGGGGATGGACAGGCTGGGGCTTTCCTCCCGCAGCGCCCCAGCAACCGGGGGCGCTGCGCGGCCCTGGGGGGGGGGGGGGGGCAGTTCTACCTCCTGGGGAGTGTTTGGCTTGTGCGGACGTAGGTGTGCGTGTGTGCAGAGGCCACAAGGATCCTTCCGAGTGCCGAGTCAGATGTCCTGGATGTGGGCCACCCAGCGGTTCCTCCTCTGAGCTAAACAGCTTAACAGAGGGGATTTAAAATTTATTTACTTTTTAGCCTGGTTTTCTAAGGAAACAAGACTGACGTGATGGTAGTGGCTGTGTGTGCTGGTGTCTGTCCTGTCTGCAGTCATCTCCTCCCCATCTCAGAGCTGGCAGCGAGGCTTGAGGTGGCGGCTCCTCGCACAAGGAGGTGTCTGTTCCTGGGAGCCAGTGGGGGGGGCTGTGCCAGACTCTCGAGGGGTGCAGGGTGTCCATCCATCCCGTGGCTGGCGCCCTTTGGGGCTGGAGTTTGTCTTCGTGCCTGTCCTGTTAACATACTTCTAATTAAGGAAAACTGTCCCCAGGAGCAGTGTTTATCCATGGAGCATGTTGCCGTTACAGAGACAGTCTTGTTCTCTGGGGGAGAGGATGTCTTTAGAGGGAAGAGACAGAAATTCCTCCAGATTATGGTATTATGTAAATGTATCAAACGGATCATTCCCTATAAAAAGGAAAGTAGGAAACCAATGTATTTGAGAAGCCCTGGGGACTGCATTCCTGACGAGCCTCCGTTCCTCTTCTGGAGGCGTTTTTGAACCGAAACATTCGGCAACTTTTCCAAGCTTTTTTCCACAGGAGCCGCGTGTTGTTGGCTCTCCCGGTGCCACAGGACGTGCAGTGCAGCTGCCTGCCTGTGCTTCTTGCTGGGTGGCGAGTTGGACATGGCCCCCCCTTGTCCCTTGGGCTCTGGCTTGCGTGGGTTTTGCTGGGAGCAGGAGGACACAGTGCCAACTGCCCCAGGAGGCTGCTCTCCGGGTGGCTTCTCTGCTTCTGATGCGGTGCGGACAAGCAGTTTTGGTGCGGTGTCTGCTTGGGCCATGGGCTGCAGAGTTATCTGTGTTTCTCTGTGGCCGGTCACTGCAGCCCAAATGCCTTAGGCACTTGTTTACTCCTGGGGCTTGTGTTAGGTCTGATCCACCGTAGCTGAAGCAAAAAATGTGGGCTGTTCTTAGTGGATGCACTTGGACATAAATATTCTTTATTTAAAAACAACATGCAAATGTCAGCAGCAGAGCTCAGTCCAGTTCTTTTATCTATCCCATGTGCTGGGGCAAAGGTGAAAATGCACCTCAGCAGAATGGGGAGCAAGGACCTTTGGTGACAGACCTCTGTGCCTAGTGTTGGAAAATGGTGATGTTTTCAGCTGCTTCAAAGGGGAGTCTTGGAAGGAGGGTTCCCAGCAGAGCTTGGACCTCTCCTGACCAGTGCCCCTGTCCTGCCCTGCTCCAGACACCCCATGGGGAGTGGTCCCTTTAGGAGTAATCGAGAAGTGGGATTTCTTCCAGACCGCTGCAGCGCAGAGCACTTATTTCCAAGCTCTTTGCACCTTCACCACTATAGGTGGTTTCTCTTCTTCCACACTTAACTGTGCAAGAGTCAGGGTGAGCTGCTGACTTGCACGCATCTTAACTGCAGCTGTTTCAGAACTGTGTCGAAATCCATGTTTTAGTCTCAGAGAAGATTGCGTGTTTCCTTCCTCCTTGTGTCAGGCCACAATTGATGTATTTGCAGACTGCACAACAACTGATTAATGCAGAGGAAAGTTATGTGCTGGGTCAGCAATGCTCGTTCCCCAAAAAAGCCACAGCCTTGTGGTGCTTGACTGGTTGTGGGGTAAATCAGATGCTCCATGGCTCAGGTTAAGGAAGGGAGAACCTCTGGCAGGAGCTCCTGTGGACAGCTGTTGAGTTGATGACCCACTTGTGTCAAGGAGCTCCTTTGAGCAGGATAAGATGATCCCAGCCCCATTGAGCACAGGATGAAGTTGGAATTGGGGAGGGGGAAGGTTATTGCTGAGAGTGCCTGGGAAGACTTGTAAGAGTTGACGGGGCCAAGAACTTCTTGGGTGGAGGCTAGATGCTTCTGCTGCCTCTTGGGGCAGTTGCTCTCTCCAAGTGTGCCCTGATAGTGCCACGACAGGTCTCAGCCTGGTGTTGGAGGAGTCTGGGCTGGAAGGGACACGTGGGAGCCTTCTCCTCCAGCCAGCTGGCCCCAGCGGTGGCTCCTCAGGGCCTGTTGGCCCCAGAGGCTGCTTCAGCTTCTGCCACTGGTGGCCATGAGAAGGAAAAGGGAAAATCCAAGCACAGCATGGCATAGATTGTTTTGTGGCAGGGACTTCAGCGAAAGCTTGGTCAGGGTCACTCGGTTCATGTTGAGCGTGAAACCAGGAAACATCTGTGCGGGGTGGGTTTCGGAGTTTGCTGAAGTTGCCAGCCCGCCCTTGTTGAGCAACGTGCCACTTGCGCGCTGATGAACTTTTTGGTGCTCCCTCTCCCCTCCCTTCACCTGCCCTCTCCCCACAAGGAAGGCAATGGTCAAAGCCCACTTCAACCAGCAGCGTTCCTGGCCAGCGCCTCTGAGCAGGGCCGGCTGGCATGGACTGCAGCTCACCAGCCTGACGAGGTTGGTTAGCTTCTTCCAGGAAGAGTCTTTAAAGTTGACATTCCCTATTCTCTGCCCCCACAAACTCGTTTTCAAACCCCAGCAAATAAATAAATCTTGGGAAATGAGTTTTGCATGTTGCAATTGCTTGCCACGCCCAGCAATGGTTGAGCAAGGAGGAAGACGTGACGCTGGGATGGGAATTGGTGGGGAGGATGCACTCGCCAGCCAGCCCCCCTCTGCTGCTGAAAGCTACGGGCAGGAGGACAGGGGTGGTCACTGCTCCCCGGCTTCTTCCTTCCATGGAAATTGTTCACAGGACCCTCCTGTGCCCGGGGACAGGCTGGTCCCCACTGGTACCCCTGAGCTGGGCCTTTGCATAAGTCTTGCCAGTCATGGGTAGCAGTGGCACACCTTCCCTGGGCACCCGCTCTCCTGCTGGGAGTGTGTGCAGCGTCTGGGGGGGAGAGGCCGCATCCCTCACTCCTCCCCTCTCCCAAAGCCAAGTGATGAGTGGGGGTAGAGCTCTCTGCAGGCTAACATGAGGGGTTAAAAATAGACATTTGCTAAATTAGCTTCCACTGAAAGTTCAAGAGGAAATCCAGGTTTAGCTGGGGCTAAAAGAGCGAGCTGAAAATAATAATAATAATAATAATAACAATAATAAAAACTGATTCCTGCGAAGGAGGGGGGAGGATGGTGAGCAGGGAGAGAAGGAGCAAGCTGAAAAACAAAAGCCTTTGAGGAGGATAATGTTTTCCAGCTGCAAAAATACAGCCTGAGAGAAGAGCAAGTGCTTGCGTCACCCCCGGCTCCCCGGCCCAGCGCTGCCCCGCTTGGAGCTGGGGCCCGTCCGGGTGACCCCTGGGAGGACCGGGACCCTTTCCTCTGACAGGGAGAGGTGACCGTCGCAGAAATGGCATGAGGGAAGCTGCAGGCCCCAGGAAGCGAGCAGCTGGAAACCTATAGCTTGTTTTGGCCATTTTCCCTTCTGATTCCTGTTTAGCCTTCGAGTGCCGTGTTCATGAACTTCCTCCCCGTTGGATGGGCTGGATGCGGCTCCGGCTCAGCGGGATGTGGCCGGTGAGGTGGCAGCGGCCTCATGACGCTGGGGGCTTTAGGGAAGAGCGATGGGAAAGGAGGATTGAGGTGCGGGCGAGCACTGGTGATGGGGTGGTGATGGCCGGGCCCCCTCCGGGAGGAAGGCAGAGAGGAAAAGCCAAAGCCTGCGGACAGGGGGGTCCACGCCCCTGCATGGGGGGTGAGGGCCTCCACACCATCCTGCCGGGTACTCCCAGTCTGCCCCTGCTTGGATCGCTCCCCCAGTCCTATGACTCTGACTCAGCCACACAGGCGCCAGCCAAGACCTGCTTTTTTGGGGAATTCTTGCACATCCCTTTGCTGAAGTGTTTCTTACCCAAGCAGGGCTGTGCACATGTGTGTGGCTCTGCCGCCCCCTCCACTTGTCAGAGGGGTGAATCAGGGCTGGGGGGTGCAGGGGGGAGGGAGAGAGGGTGCTGGTCCAGGCAGTGTGACTCAGGCAGCCCCATCACGGAGGCAGAGCATGGCCCTTGGCTGACCCACGCTGCCCCCCTGCCACCCCCTGTGCACCTTTTTAGGTGGTTTTCACTCAGCATGAAAACCTCTATTGCCGGCCAGCATATGGGTGCCCAGGAGCCAGGTCAGAGGGTGCGGGGGCCCTGGGTGGACCAGGAGCCCCGGACTTTGCCCCGGCCTCACTGCTGGCTCTGGCACGTTGGGCAGCATGGGAGGAGCTCTGTGCGGGCCTTTGGCTTGGCTGGTTTGATGCTAATTCTTTGGCTCTGGCTGTTTCCACTTGTTTTTACGAGATGCATCATGCTGGGTGGTGGCTGCGGGTGCCGCAGCCTCACCCTTCCAGAGGGGAGGGTGGTTGGTCACCAGCTGGCCATCGCCACCAGCAGGATGTCCACATCCCTGGGGCCATGGTCTTGACACGAAATGCTCAGTGGAGGCATGCAAGCGAGTGAGCTGTTCTGGATAACTCGGGGACTTGAGGTTCGGGTTTGTGCTCAGACAGGGCACCCCCAAACCACTGGGTGCTCATTAGTTGGGCCTCATCAAAACCCAGGCAGTGCTTCGTGGTGCTACAGCAGAGAAGGGCTTGATACCATCAGGCCGAATCCTGCAAGCAGGGGGAGTGCGGGGCATTGCAAAATGTCCTGGCTTGATTCATGTTTTCCCTCCCTCTGCGCTCCCAAGCTTCTGCGCTGATTAATAATTCAGTGGTGTCTGGCCCTGCTCCTCTGGGGCTGTCTGGGTCCCGATGTCCTCGGGGTGGTCGGGCTGCGGGGCTACTGCTGCTCCTGTCCCATCCCTTCTTTGCCTTGCCTGTGCCGGTTGTGAAGCCGAGCCGTGGTGCCAGCACTGCGATGCTGCTGTGGGGGTGGTGTGGGGTCTTGGGGGCACTAACTGAAAGGATAGGCCTCCAAAGCACTTGGCGTCTCCCAGAGCCTCCAGGAGCTGCAGCCCCTCACCCTGGTCTTTGGCCCGGGGCTGGCAGGCGGGTGAGGGGGGCACAGAACAGCGCCGAGCACTGACCTGGTTGCAAGGAAGGAATTCGGGTGCATTGGGTTTATCCGATTTAACAGGCTTTCACTGGTTTAATTAAATACTTAAACGCTGCGTGCCAGATGCTGTCTCTCAGCTGCTTCAGGGCTCAGGGCGTCCCTGCAGCTTGGGATTAGCACTGCCCACTCTGCCTCGCCTGAGCAGGACTCTGCTTGCAGCCCCCGGCTGCTGCAGTCCCTCCCTGTGCTGCCGTGAGCACGGGCTTGGCAGATGTTTGCTGTCCCAATGCTGCAGTTTGAGCCTCTTCCCCTTTTGAGCTACTTGGCTCTCCAGGAACCAGCTTTGCCTCCTCCCTCCTCCAGTGCCCACCTTGCAGAGCCTTCCCCCTGCTTGGGCCAGTGTTCCCACGGGATGCTTTCCTGGCTGTGTATGATGGTTCCAACAGCGCTGCTCCTTGCAGCTGGGCTGCCTGGGGGGTGGCAGGTCCTGTCTCCCTTGGGAGGAGAGGATGGGTTGCTGTGTCCATCCAGGCGGGGTGACCAGAGCCAAGTCCCTGGTGCAGTGCAGATCACAGCTCCTTTGTGGCTCACATGGCCTTGCACCTCAGCTACATTTGTGCTTGAGATGCTTGGGGGGCTGGGAAGTGGTCAGAGACCCCGTGCATAGGCACGCATGGGGCTCCTGGCTCCCTCCCTTCCTCCCTGCCGAACTTCTCCTCACCCCTGCTCTCCTATGGCCTAGATGTGGAGCAGATGGCTATTGACTGGCTCACAGGCAACTTCTACTTCGTGGATGACATCGATGACAGGATCTTTGTCTGCAACAAGAATGGAGTCACCTGTGTCACGCTGCTGGACCTGGAGCTGTACAACCCCAAGGGGATAGCGCTGGACCCAGCTATGGGGTAAGAGTCCTGCTTGGGAGTGGGAGAGCTCAGCATTGCTGCTTGGACCTGCACCGTCGATTTGGGGAGGTGGAGCAAGCCAGGAGGGTCCAGCTGCTGCAGTCAAGTGGGGTGGCAGGGATGCTGCTGGAGAAGCTACTCACCTGCCTGCGAGGGCCGCTCTGGGCTTTAGCAATGAGTGAATCACAGCGTTTTCTCTCCCTCAGCTGAGACTGGGGCCATGTGCTGTAGGGTAGTTGTGGCAGCAGCATTTTAAGCAGCCCACTGGTACTAGTCAGTTTTGGAGGAGATGAAGGTTTGGTCTTTAGGGGTGTGTCAGAGCAGCCTGAGCCTCTGCTCAGCTGGTGTGGGCGCAGAGCCAGACTGGTGCAGCACTGGGGAACATCAGCATCTGAACCTGGGTCTTCTAATTAACTGTTCTTGGTGAGAGTTGGCAAGCGTGTGGTCCTTCCCTCTGGGGCTGGTGGGGTCTCCTGTACCTGTGTGCGCGTGTCCAGAAGCCCCTTTCTGGAGGGGCGCTTCCCGCTCCACCTGCCCTGGGCAGCGGCTTTGCCAGCGCTCGGTCCTGCAGGATGGACCTGGCCAGGCTCAGGACAAGCTGCTGCTTCCAGCTTGTGGCTGCGTGGTTACAGCTTTGCACTGGCTTTCAGGAACTGAAACAGTCAGATACTTGCACGGATTGAGCAGCTCCCCTTGTGCCTATTTATATGGGGTGCTGCGGTCAGATGGCAACTCTCAGGCAGCTGCCTTTTGCAAAATCCTTTGCATGGGGAGGCTGGGATGCTGAATCATCGGAGCAGCTCGGAGTGTGCGTGGCAGCTGCTGGACCCCGGGAGCAAGCAGCTGGCATGGTCGAGGCCACGGTGGGCAGAGCAGAGTGGTGTGCGAGATCCCACCGGGTGCTTTCTGTGAATGTGGTCCAGCTGCAGGGCATGCGTGCAGGGGAAATCCCACTGCCTGGCATGGAAGTCTGTTGGCATGCGAGTGCAGTCTGCCTAACCTGATGGTGCACTCCGTCCAAGGGTGCTCACCTGTGTGTGCTGCAGGGTCCCAGTGAAACCAGTAAAGAGGACATCTCCCTGCTCACCTGCTGCTTTCCAGATGGGTGCTTTTATCCTTGCCTGAATGAAGAGAGACGATGTTATTGAGCAGAAAATCCGAAGTATTTTTTATAAATAAATATTGCATAGCAGCCTGGAGAGAGGCTCTGTCCTCAAACAGGGAAGGTGCAGACAAGCCCCACGGGTGACTGAGTTAAAGTCTCTTGGGCTCTGCATCAGAGAGCCAGTATGGCCCGGGTGCTCAGGGCGGTAGTGCTGAGCCCCAGCTCTGGGCTGTGCCTTGTCTGGGAAGCGCTGTGCCAGGAGCTGCTGCTGCAGGCAGGACGGCTCTCAGGTGCACAGCACACAGGCAGATGCATCAGGTTGTGTTTTAATGTGTCAGCTGGTGGAGGGCCCTGGACCTCTTCCCGGTGACACCAGCAACTCTGGGTTCAAGCTTTTGTCTGCCTGTCTCAGCATCTCTGCCCAGGTTGCTGCGGCTCCTCTGAGCTCCCCCTGCTGCTGCGCCTAGCAGCAGGTGCAAGCAGGTGCTGCCAGCCCTTGGCACAGCTGGGCCACACAGGCAGTGAGAAGCTCCCCTGGGCTGGCCCCGGCTGGGAGCTGCTGTCATGGACCCCAGCCACCCCTGTGCCCACAGGGGCAAGCCCCTGTCTGCAGGCATGAGCGTGCACCGTTTGTGTGTCTGCGTCTTCCCTCTCTCTGGGTCAAATGTGACATCCAGGCTCTGAGCTCCCACGTTTGCCCTTCTCACGCAGCAAAGTGTTCTTCACCGACTACGGGCAGATTCCCAAGGTGGAGCGCTGCGACATGGATGGACAGAACCGCACCAAGCTGGTGGACAGCAAGATCGTCTTCCCCCATGGCATCACCTTGGACTTGGTGAACCGGCTGGTGTACTGGGCTGACGCCTACCTGGACTACATTGAGGTGGTGGACTATGAAGGCAAGAATAGACATACCATCATCCAGGGTATCCTGGTGAGTGGGGCCAGAGGGAGGTCACGACTCGGGGGGGCCTTATGGCAGAGTGTGCTAGAGGCATGTCTGAGCTTAGCCTGCTGGAGGCACTGGTCCACAGGCTTGGCTTTGCTGGTCCAGCAAAGAAAAGGCGCGAGCTGCTGAACACCAACCGGTCCTGCAGCACCTGCCTGCCAAGCCCAATCTCATGCCCTAAATGAGGCAGGGGCGAGAGCTGTAGGGTGGGATCAGGGGCAGGGATCGGGGGCTTCGCACACCTCGGAGCCTCCTCATGTCTCCTCCTAAATTCCTTGTGGACGCCTGCATGGTGCCTTCCAGATTGAACACCTCTACGGGCTAACCGTCTTTGAGAACTATCTCTACGCCACCAACTCTGACAATGCCAACGCCCAGCAGAAAACCAGTGTCATCCGTGTCAACCGCTTCAACAGCACCGAGTACCAGGTGGTGACACGGGTGGACAAGGGAGGAGCGCTGCACATCTACCACCAACGGCGCCAGCCCACAGGTGGGACCCTGGCCTGGGAAAAGCAGCTTCTTGGACCCCAAAGGCTGGGTGGTGATGGAGACGGGCTGCACCTTCTGAATTCACCCTCCTAATGGGGCCAGATACCCAGGACAGGTTCACTTGCCCAGGAGCCTCTGTCGGTAGCACCCTGTGGCCCTGAGGAGCTGTGCTCAGCCCAGGCCTGGCCCTGCCGAAACACCTCCAGCTACCCCCCCCCGCCCCGAAATGTGCCGGCCCAGGGACAGGGATGGAGAGGCCAACTGCCCAGCTGTGGTCCACAGGGACTCCTGGAGCTGCCATCCTGCTGCCAGCGCTCCTTGGCCAGGGGCTTGCGTGGGATTCCTGCTCCCCAGGCAGCTGTGGGCCGGCCTCTCGCTGGGCTGCCGCACATCCTAGGGTGCCCCCAGCCCCCGCTATCGCTCCGTCTCCTCCTGCAAGAGACGTGGCAACCGTCCCTGCGGGCCAGGCAGCTGCACCATGTGGTTGATCGATTGTGTCTCGCTGGAGAGCACAGGGACATTGGAGCAGATGCGGCATCTTGAAATATTAATGGCTCCCTTTTGTGGTTCCACACGCTCTCGGTCCCCACTGCTGGCATGTTCGCCTGTCGACCAGGGCTGTGTGCTCCTGGGCACCAAGGGATTTCAAGGGAGTTGAAAGGCTTCAGAGCTGCAGGCACCATCCCCTCCCCGCATCCATCCCTGTCTGCCTGCTCCAGCCCCAGCACCTTCCTGCAGTTAATCAATTTACTCGTTTAAAATCCTCTTAGCATCTGCAGCCTGCTTGGTATTTTCCAGAATATAAAAATAATCAGGAGATTTCCAAGCAGTGAAGGAGTGTGATTAAAGGAGCTCTCTGGGCTGGTGCTGGCTCTCCCTGTGCCAGGGGTCATCCTGCCAGTGCTGTCCGCAGAGCGGCCAGGCAGCCCCACTCTCGCCGTGACCCGTGAGGGATGGAATGGCAGGATGGAGGCAGCATGGCCCAGTGGCTGTGGTGGTGTGCTGGGGCACACCATGCTGGTTTCTGCTCTGCAGTGATCCTGCATCTTGGGCAGGTCCTTTCCCACCTCTGCATTGTCTGTCCTGTGTGGTGCTCAGCCCTTGGCTGATTGACTGGGAGCTCCAGGGGGAAGGAGCCCCCCTAAAGCCTGGAGAGCTGCAGTCAGGCCGGCAGCACCCATGAGACTGTCTCCGCATCCCTGCAGTTGCAGACTAGTGTCCCCTGCCTGCCTGTGCTTTCTGGCCGGCGTGGAGCTGCAGCCGGGCAGGACATCTCTCTGCTGCTCTGGTTGCCTCCGGCCACTGGAGCCTGTGCTCTGTGTTGCAGTAAGGAGCCATGCCTGCGAGCCAGATCAGTTTGGCAAGCCGGGAGGCTGCTCGGATATCTGCCTCCTCGGGAACAGCCACAAGACCCGAACCTGCCGGTGCCGCTCTGGGTTCAGCCTGGGCAGCGACGGGAAGTCCTGCAAAAGTGAGTCCTGGCCCTCCCCAGAGAGCTGTGGCAGAGGGGTTCGGAGGCTGGCGGCCACCCCTCTCTGTGAGGGACTGGGGTGGGCAGAGGCACTTGTGCCAGACGATTGGGAGCACACAGGTCCAGGGGCAAGCAGAACTTTTCAATTCCTTCCCTCCCTGTTGCAAACACCCGTTTCCTTCCCGGCCTAAGCTGTGGGCTGCCTGCTGGGCTCTGCAGTCCCTGCAGACCTGCTGGGTGCAGGGGTAGGTTGCTGCCTCCTCCTGGTCTCTGTGTCATAGCTGCAACCCTGCGAAAGCCCCGATGCCACGTGCATCGGGCTGCCCACCCCCAGTGCCACCCTGGCCTGTCTGGTGGTGACGGTTCTCCCTGTCTTTGCAGAGCCTGAGCACGAGCTGTTCCTGGTGTACGGGAAGGGGCGTCCGGGCATCATCCGTGGGATGGACATGGGAGCCAAGGTGCCGGATGAACACATGATCCCTATTGAGAATCTCATGAACCCCCGAGCGCTGGACTTCCACGCTGAGACCGGTTTCATCTACTTTGCTGACACCACCAGCTACCTCATCGGGCGCCAGAAGATTGACGGCACGGAGCGAGAGACCATCCTGAAGGATGGTGCGTGGCCGAGGGGCCCTGCCTGGTCCCTCCCCAGTGCGGTCAGCCCCTGGGAGCTGGCAGCAGTGGCCATCAGCACATTTCCTTGCATAATGGCAGCGCTTCTGTCCTCTCCCTTGCATCTTTGACCCTTAAAACTAAGGTTTGAAGCTGCTATCTGTAGATTGCTATTGAGAGACAGGTACAGAGCACGTGCCCCAACAGAGGCAGGGGAGGGATGCCTGTCCCTGGATGTCCCCCTCCTGCCCAAGCTGGCCCACCCCAATCAGTCAGGGTCCCTGGGGCTCAGCGTAGTGGCTGATCCTTCCCCACGCTGCCAGCCGAGTATGTTTGCATTGCCTCGGGGCAAACCAGCCAAGGACGCTCCTGAATTTGGCTTTCTGCAGCCCAGGCTTCCTGTGGCTGTGGTACCTCAGGGAGCTGCCTGCACTGGGGCAGGTCGTTCCCCATCTGTTTGAGTTGGGATTGGGTGGTGCTGAACACACCGTGAATGGTACAGGGCTGTCGCTTCCACTTCTTGTCTTCCTGCTGCTGCGCAGCCCTGGTGATGAGCACCCACTCCTGCTTTTCCCCAAAGGTATCCACAATGTGGAAGGGATCGCTGTGGACTGGATGGGGAACAACCTGTACTGGACTGATGATGGCCCCAAAAAGACCATCAGTGTGGCTCGGCTGGAGAAGGCTGCCCAGACACGGAAGACGCTGATCGAGGGGAAGATGACCCACCCCCGAGCAATCGTGGTGGACCCCCTGAATGGGTGCGGGTGCCTGGGTGGGCAGGGCTGGCTCATGGGAGGGCATGGCCACTCCTGCCCGCAGCAAGGACTGGCAGAGCTGGCGGTTAGGTTCCCAGCTCTGCATGGCTTGCGGGTGCCCCGCTGTGTCTCCGAGCGTTCACGGTGGCTCCCAAGCTATGACAGCGGGGCTAGGTGGGGCAGCAGCTCCAGCTGCGGTGACGGCAGCAGCTCTGTGCTGTGCGGCAGCTTCAGCCTGGGCTTGGTGGCACTGGCGCGGCCAGGAGGGTCGTCGGGCCATTGCATTGGGCTGGAGCCTGGTTGTAGGCACAAGGCAGCAGGACCTCCCTGCTGCTTTGTGTCAGCCGCTCTGCGAGCAGCCGGAGAGTTCACACCTGGTTCAGTGGAGGCAGAGCTGGTCGCTCTTCAGATCAGCAGTGGGCTGGGCTCCGAGCCCAGCTCGTCTGCCTCTGTAACAGCTTAGGGTCTGTGGCAGGTGGATGTACTGGACAGACTGGGAGGAGGATCCCAAGGACAGCAAGAGGGGCAAGATCGAGAGGGCCTGGATGGACGGTTCCAACCGCAACATCTTCATCACCTCCAAGACTGTCCTGTGGCCCAACGGGCTGAGCCTGGACATCCCAGCCAAGATCCTCTACTGGGTGGATGCTTTCTATGACCGCATCGAGATGGTCTACCTCAATGGCACCGAGCGGAAGGCAAGTGGAGGCCCCACCGGCGCTCAGACACTGATCGCGCCTGAGTTGGGGTCATGGACAGCCAAACCATTGCCTTGGCTGTCTGCGTCTGCTGCGGGTCTGCTCAGTGGGTGGCTGGCCACATTCAGCCACGCTCCCCTGCTGCCTGTCCCCTCCTCTCCCTTTCCTCTGTCCCTTGCCCTGTCCCGCCATGCGGGGTTTCCCTGGGCACCCATCCCAGCTAATGACAAGCCTCTCTGCCTCCCTGCACTCGCAGATCGTGTACGAAGGACCTGAGCTGAATCACGCCTTTGGGCTGTGCCACTACAGCAGCTTCCTCTTTTGGACTGAGTACCGCAGCGGGAGCATCTATCGGCTGGACCAGGCCTCCAAGGTGGTGAGCCTGCTCCGGAACGAGCGCCCACCCATCTTCGAGATCCGGATGTATGACGCGCAGCAGCAGCAAGGTGCTGGGGCCACCTCTGGCACCACAGGGACCTGCCACGCACGAGGGAACGGGGGCACTGGAAGAGGGATGGGACTGGGGACTTGGGGGCTGAGGAAGTGCCCTGCCTAAGCAGCCCCCCACCTCTTTTTGCTTCCTTTTGACCATATCCCTGCCTCTCTGTCCATCCCCATGCATCCTGACTTTCTGTAAACCCTGCTATCACTCATCCTCTGCCCTTCCAGCCTTTCCTCTCTTTCTCCCCCTCCCCCTCTTGGCTTCCTGGCTAGTTCAGCCAGGCTTTGTGTCCTCTGAGGAGTCCCCACTGCCTTGCATGGACTGATAAACTGGGATTTCCAGCTGGTGAGGGATCACCAGTGCCTTGCATGGCCTGATAAACTGGGGTCTCCAGCTGGGTTCCAACTGTGGAGCCTGTTGAGGGAGTTCAGGGGGCTGGGGGCACACAGCAGCCCCCCATGGGTCAGCAGGGTTCCCTGAGCGCTGAAGTCCCCTTCTCCTCACCCCTGCCTTGCCTCTGCAGTGGGCTCCAACAAGTGCCGCGTAAACAATGGCGGCTGCAGCAGCTTGTGCCTGGCCACCCCCCGGGGCCGTCAGTGTGCCTGTGCCGAGGACCAGATCCTGGGATCGGACTCTGTCACCTGCCAGGGTAGGCTGCCTTGGGGCCTGGCCCCTGGCGGGGACCTCCTTTCCCTAAGGGATGGGCGGGGGCATGGGGTCTGTGGCTGCGCTTTGGCACATCAGCAGTCGTGCCTCGTGGTGGGGGGCTGGCCTGGGGCTTGGGGAGGTGGGAGGCACCCATGGGAGCTTGCAGACGAGTCATGTTACCGGCTCCGGTTCCTCCTCTTGCACAATGGCAGCAGGACAACCGCCTGCCCAGGAAAGTGGGTGGAAATCCTTGGTGGGGATCGCTGCACTGAAGCCATGCAGCCGTGTCTGACGCTGCCCACAGAGTCGGGGCAGGTTCGCTCTGCTGCCAGCATGGGGGAGAGCCAGGTTCAGGGTTGGGAACCTGGGCAGTACTGTGCTTTGCCAGCTTAAATGAGAGGGGTGAAGCTCTGCTGGTGCAGCCCATGCATGCAGGCTGAGCCAGGGTCTCTCCGCCTCGATCATGGGCTGCACCTTCTCATTTTGTGCTCAGGAGCTGGTGCACGTGGGCACAAGTGTCTGTGTACTCTCTCAGCGCTGCTGGGCAGTTGTGTAGACATCCTGCCACCCTGGGGACACAGGACTGTCCTCGCTGCTGTCCTGCACTTGGTCACTTGGTTAAAATAATCCCCTCCCTTTGCTTTTCCCTTGCCAGCCAACCCGTCCTACATCCCCCCTCCGCAGTGCCAGCCCGGGGAGTTCGCCTGCAAGAACAACCGCTGCATCCAGGAACGCTGGAAATGTGATGGGGACAACGACTGCCTGGACAACAGTGATGAAGCCCCCGAGCTCTGCCGTGCGTAGCCACCTCCTGCACAGCAGGATAGTGGTTTACACACTCTTGGGGCAGCAGGATTCAGGCTAAGCTTCCCCCAGATGTGGGGCCAGTGGCTGGGATGGGGTCAGGCAGCCAGGACCCCTGCATCCCTTCCCCAGCTCTAGGAGGGGAGTGGGCTTGAGCGGTTGAGGGGGGAAGTGGTGATTAGGATCCTGGATCCCCAGTTTGTCTGAGGCTCCCTGCCCTTTTCTCTCTCAGTTTTTCTCTCCATCAGATGTGGAGGAGGAATGGGGGTGGGATGGAGAAGGGCAGGTCCTGAGTGTGTGTCTCCCCTGCAGACCAGCACACCTGCCCCTCGGACCGTTTCAAGTGCAAGAACAATCGCTGCATCCCCAACCGCTGGCTCTGCGATGGGGACAACGACTGCGGGAACAACGAGGATGAGTCCAACTCCACCTGCTCGGGTAAGGAGCCTGCTTCGTCATCAGGGAACAGAGGGAGAGCTCGCACTGCTGTGCTGAGCTGCAGCCTTTGCTGTTCCCTGTGTGCTGCAGGGCTGAGGCCGAGGTTTCAGGGCCTCATGCGTCCCTGCTGCCCACCTTGCAGCCAGTTTGGCTTCTGCGCCTGTGCCTCACAGGAGCCCCGGGGGGTTTGTTCCCCGCCTTTCCCCCAGCAAAGCAAGGCACCACCAGCTACTAAAGCTCTGTCTGTCTCTCCCTGGGTCAGCTCGGACCTGCTCCCCCAACCAGTTCTCCTGTGCCAGTGGGCGCTGCATCCCCATCTCCTGGACGTGTGACCTGGATGATGACTGCGGGGACCGCTCCGACGAGTCTGCCTCGTGCGGTGAGCTGGGGTGGGGAGCGCTGGGAGCACAGGGCCCTTTGGGGGAGCGCTGCTCCTCACCCCACCACGGGGCAGAGGCACCAGTGGGGCCAGGTGTGAGGATTGGGGCACAGGGTGTCTCCCCCACACTGATCGTGCCTCTGCCTCCTCTGCAGCCTACCCAACCTGCTTCCCCTTGACACAGTTCACCTGCAACAACGGGCGCTGCATAAACATCAACTGGCGGTGTGACAACGGTAAGGATCATGGCCCCGCAGCTGCCAAGGGGGGTGCAGCCGGGGACAGTGAGATCAGATACAGGGATGCCAGCCTGGCAGGGGGCCCTGTTCCTGTAAGGGCCACTTCTCAGCCTTGTGCTAAACAGCAGAGCCCCGGCCCTGAAGGGAGGAGGCATTAGCTGAAGCTGTAAGTGCATCCTGCAACACCGAGACCCACATTTTCCTTGGCTGCCCTTGGGAGAGTGTGTGTTCCAGGAACAGCCTGGCAGGGATCGTTTCAGCAGACCTTGGCTTTCTTTGCAAGGTGGCCAAAACTGCCCCAGTGCTTGAGATGAGTGTGGAGTGGCCTATGCTGCTGGCGGGGCTGAGCCAGGTCCTGTAGCCCCAGGGAAGGCAGGAGAGGTCTCCCGGTGAGCTGAGGTCTGGCCTCGGATCTGTTTCCAGGGCCAGGCCTGGGAGAGAGGGTTTGCCCCAAGGCTGCTTTCCTTCCCCACAGGTTTATTTCAGTCTTTCTAGCAGCTCTGCATCGTTAGGTTTAATTAGTGGCTTCAAAGCAGGCGAGACACATTCAGAGCTGCAGAGTGCACGTGCCGGTGCAGGGGGTTAGCGGGGAGCTGCGGGTGCAGGTCTCTCCCTGGGGTCTTCTGGAGCAAGTGGCCTCTTCCTCCTGGGGCAGCCCCACCTCTAAGCCATCCCCACCAAGGGACAGTCTCTTTTCCTGGGGATCCACCAGTGCTGGCAGCCAGGCACTCACAAAAGCAATGGCCTTGGTGTGGAGCACCTCCGTACAGCTGAGAGCCTCGCCAGGCACCCACGGGGCAGGAGCTGCAGTGACAAGGGGCTCCCAGCCCAGCTGCCCCAGGCTCCCCCCAGCACCCTCCGCTGCTTCTGGTCTTGCCTCCCAGGCCGCTTGGTGTGCCTGCGCAGCCTCTGTGTGTCCCTCTCCATGTCGATGTTCGCGTCCCAGCGTCAGCATGTTTTTGTGCTGCTCTCTGTGCGTGTGCCATGTTGTGCTGTTTTGTTTGTCATTGTGCCCACTCTCCTGTCTGGTTGGTTCTGTGTTTCAGAAAAAGATTGTGGGGATGGCTCTGACGAAAAGAACTGTCCAAAGCCTACCGGTTAGTGCATAGATCAACATGCACCAGACCCCCAACCTGGCCCCACACAAGCCCCAAACCTGCCCCCTCCAGAGTCCTTCAAGCCCCGTGGGCTGCTTCTCCAGACACTGGCAATGCCCCCCATGCTCTCTGGCAATGCCACCCACTCTCTGGCAATGCCCCCTGCACTCCAGCAGCAGGAGGGACATGCTGGGTGCCCGGGAGCGAAGCAGCCGTCCCTCCTGGCTCACCAAGTGGGGTTGCTCGGGAAGCTCCTGTTGTGGTGGGAGCCCGGAAAGGTCGGGGTCTGCAGCTGCAGGAGCTGCGCTGCTGGTGAAGCTATGCGGCAGCCATCAGTGCCATTGTCCCCGTGCCTGTCTTGAGCTCCCCTGTGTGGGGGGAGACAGAGGCACGGGGAGGGAAAGGCCCTTTACCAAACTCAGGTGGGGTGTCCGCAGTGGAGCAGAGCCCTGTGGTGGTTCCAGCAAGCCAGGCTAGCCCCGTGCCCCGTGCCAGCACCAGCGGGGCAGGCAGAGGGGGCTGCATTGCCAGTGTCGCAGCACTGTCAGACTGAAGCTCCCCCTGCCCATCAACGGGTGATGGGGTTTCCTCCAGGCAAGCTGACACCCCCCAATTGGCTTTACCAGCCCATCTCCCCATGGATGTGCCCTGTAAAGGAGTGCACTGTCCCCCCAGCTCCGCTCCCCCTCCAGAGCGGAGCGGCCCCCTTGGCACTGGGCACCCTCCCAGCCTCCCCAGGTACATGGCTGATCTATGCAGTTTCTGTGTTTCATTTCCTTTGTGCACTGCTGGTGCTGTGGCCGTGCCTGGCGAGCGTGTTGGGGGGTGGGAGGGCTGGGGACCAGGGGCTCTCCATTCAGCCTGGCCTCTCCTGTGGGGGTCCCACTGCCAGCGCCGAAGGGCTGCCTGTTGCCCCACGTCCTGTCTTCTGGCGTGGTCCGTCTGATCCCTGTTGTTCCCCGCTTCCCCCGGCCGCCTCCTCTGGCGGGGGATCTCTGCCTGCCTTCCTCCTGCCGTGCCTCCACGAGCCCTCCTGGCCGGCTGGCCAGGTGCTCTCTGAGCCCCTTCCCACTCCCCTTCCCTCTCCAGACAACGACTGCGGGGACAACAGTGACGAGGCGGGCTGCAGCCACTCCTGCTCCAGCAACCAGTTCAAGTGCAACAGTGGGCGCTGCATCCCCGTGCACTGGACCTGCGACGGGGACAACGACTGTGGGGACTACAGCGATGAGACTCACGCCAACTGCACCAACCAGGGTGAGCCCCAAGTCACAGTGGGGCTGGGCTTCCCCTGTGCTGCTGCTCGGTGTCCTCCCTGGGGGGACCCAGGTCCTGACCTGGGAGGGAGCAAGTGGGCGATGGAGGAGGTGAGCACGGCAGATGGACCCTCCCGGGCATCAGCTCTGCTGTTGTCCTGCCTGGAGAGCCGCAAGCCCCCCCCCGAGCAGAGCGCCCCCCCTTCCAGGCAGGGAATCCTGTAACCTCCTCTGCCCACCCTGGATGCCCAGATACCCCCCGTCCTGCACCTCTGGGTGCCCCCGGCCCTTTTTCTGCCAGGCTGAGTGCCCGGTCCTCCTCCCGTCCCCTGAGCCCACCCAGTTCCCACCGGGTTCCCAGCTCCTTGGGGTGAAGGCAGTGACTGGGTGCACATGCCCTCTCACCAGCCACGCGCCCACCTGGGGGTTGCCACACTGACGAGTTCCAGTGCCGGCTGGACGGGCTCTGCATCCCCATGCGCTGGCGCTGCGATGGCGACACAGACTGCATGGACTCCAGTGATGAGAAGAACTGCGAGGGGGTCACCCATGTCTGCGACCCCAACGTCAAGTTTGGCTGCAAGGACTCAGGTGAGAGCAGGGGAGGGGGGAACCACTGCCCCCTGCCCCCTCTGACCTGGGGAAGGGACTGGGGCCCGCCTTGGCTCAGTGGGGATGGGGACAGGGGAGACGGTGGAGGGACACCAGCTCTGGGGTAGCCAGGACCCCAAGGACCTGAAATAACGTTTCCTCTGCATCTGATCTGCCCCCTCCTTGCTCCTGCCTCGGCAGCCCGCTGCATCAGCAAGGCCTGGGTCTGTGATGGGGACAGTGACTGTGAGGACAACTCGGACGAGGAGAACTGCGAGTCGCTGGTGTGCAAACCTCCCTCCCACACCTGCGCCAACAACACCTCCATCTGCCTCCCCCCCGAGAAGCTCTGCGACGGCTCTGACGACTGTGGGGATGGCTCCGATGAGGGCGAGCTTTGCGGTGAGTGCGGAGCTGGGTGCTGGGACATGGGGTCTCCCCTGGTCGGGAGCGGGATGAGGACCTGACGAGTGCGTCCTTTCTCCACAGACCAGTGCTCCCTGAACAATGGTGGCTGCAGCCATAACTGCACCGTGGCCCCCGGTGAGGGCATCGTCTGCTCCTGTCCCCTGGGGATGGAGCTGGGCTCAGACAACAAGACCTGCCAGATCCAGAGCTACTGTGCCAAGCACCTCAAGTGCAGCCAGAAGTGCGAGCAGGACAAGTACAACGTCAAGTGCTCCTGCTATGAGGGCTGGATGCTGGAGCCCGACGGCGAGAGCTGCCGCAGCCTGGGTGTGTGCGGGTGGGCTGCAAGGGCTGGCAGTATCGCCCCAGCTGCCTGTGGTGGGGGTTGTCCTCCCCCCGCTCTTGGAGGCAGCAGTAGCGGAGATGAGGACCGTGCTGACGGGCATGGCCAGGTCCTGGGGGGATCTGCCTGCCGACAGTGGACCCCTCGCTGTCCCCACCTGGCACAAGCAGCCCTTTACAGTGCAGGGGTGTGGGTGGTCCCATAGCTGGGGCTGGGGCCAGGAGCCAGGGACACCTTCCCCCTGCTTTGTCCATGCCCCCCTTCTGACCCTGCCCTGCTTTCCCCAGACCCCTTCAAGCCATTCATCATATTCTCCAACCGCCATGAGATCCGCCGCATTGACCTGCACCGGGGTGACTACAGTGTCCTGGTCCCCGGGCTGCGCAACACCATTGCTTTGGACTTCCACCTCAACCAGAGCTCGCTGTACTGGACCGACGTGGTGGAGGACAAAATCTACAGGGGAAAGCTGCTTGAGAATGGGGGTGTGTAGCCCTGGAGCAAGCTGGCGGGGGCCAGATGGGTGGGAAAGCAGGGATGCGGTTCTGGGATAGGGTGCCAGCAATGACTCCTTGGCACCCCGCAATGGTGCAGCCGCTGGAGCCCAGCCCCTGTAGCAATCCTATTCTGCTCTCCAAAGTTGCTCATTATGCAGGAGTTAATTAGCATTCCCAGCACTTCTCTAATGGTAATTGCAGCCCAGCAGCTGGGAGCACAAAGCCAGGCCCCTTCCCCATCAGTGCTGCAGAGCCGCGGGAGGGGGCACCCGCGGGAGGGGGCACCTGCGGGAGGGGGCACCTGCAGGGGGGCAGCGAGAGCCCAGCACCAGGACCACAGATGTGGGGCTGAGCCCTTTGGGGTTCAGGCCCCGTTTGGTGAAGAAACGTCCCCCCACCATCGACCCCAGTCAAGCTGGGTGGAGCTGTTCAGGACTGGGGTGCAATGGTGGCGGATGGACCGGAGACAAGGCACCAGCCTGAGCCCTCCCGGCATTGTGCCCCGCAGCTCTGACCAGCTTCGAGGTGGTGATACAGTACGGGCTGGCCACCCCCGAGGGGCTGGCCGTGGACTGGATCGCTGGCAATATCTACTGGGTGGAGAGCAACCTGGACCAGATCGAGGTGGCCAAGCTGGATGGCACCATGCGAACCACGCTGCTGGCTGGGGACATCGAGCATCCCCGCGCCATTGCCCTGGACCCCCGCTATGGGTAAGGCAGGAGGGGACATCGGTCACCAGGACATGGTGGCACCCTTGGGATCTTATGGGGGGACCAGGCCATGGGCTCCTGTTTGGGCACACACCCCACTGCCGATTTGGGAGGCAGAGCTTTGTGTGTCTGTGCTGACCGTCCCCACGCACTGTCCCTCGCAGAATCCTCTTCTGGACAGACTGGGACGCCAGCCTGCCCCGCATCGAGGCAGCCTCCATGAGTGGCGCAGGCCGGCGCACCATCCACAAGGAGACGGGCTCGGGGGGCTGGCCCAACGGGCTTACTGTTGACTACCTGGAGAAGCGCATCCTCTGGATCGATGCCAGGTAGGACCAGGACACCCATCTCTGCTCTGCGCCTCCCCGTCCCTTCTGGACCCCTGCCGTCCCTGTCCCACCCAGCTGTGGCAACTTCCCCCTTGCTCCTGTGTCGTTCTGCCATTTGACTGCTGGGCTGGGAGCGAAAGCCTTTGCTCTGTGGGGTCTGTTTGTGTCTGCAACATGTTCCAGCCTTTGCTCTGGGTTTTCTCCTCTGTGGGGGCTCTGATCCCTGGTGTAAATCAGTAGTCGTCCTCCTCCCCAGCATTAAGCAGAGCAGAGGAGGCGGCTGCTTAGGCCCTGTGGGTTGTTGCTGTTGGGTTAAAGACCTGGCCTTTGCCTGTGGCTGGTACCCCTTGCCCAGCCGTCTGCCTGCTCTCACCCCTTGTCTCTGCTGGGCACAGGTCGGATGCCATCTACTCAGCCCTGTACGATGGGACAGGGCACATCGAGGTGCTGCGGGGACACGAGTACCTGTCGCATCCTTTTGCTGTCACCCTGTACGGGGGTGAGGTCTACTGGACTGACTGGCGCACCAACACGCTGGCCAAGGCCAACAAATGGACAGGGCACAACGTGACAGTGGTGCAGAGGACCAACACGCAGCCTTTCGACCTGCAGGTGTATCACCCCTCCCGGCAGCCCCTGGGTGAGGCCTGGGGAAGTGGTGGCAGGATGGGGGGGGGGCACGATGGGGAGGTGGTGCTGGCATTCGGTGTGCACCCACACCCACTCGGAGCATTGCATGGGAGCCACTCCTACCTCCGTGGCTGCCCCTTCTCACCCTCCACTGAGCTGGAGGCCTCCACTATGGGCCTGGCCACCCAGCAAAGAAGCGTCCTGGGGTGATGAGGCTTATGGGGCAGAGCTTCTTGACAGGGCAGGCAGGGTCTGGGAGGTCTGCAGCTCTCTGGGGCCTGCTGGGTAGGTGTCTTCTGGAACAGGGACATCACTGAGTCTTACCCCCTTTGCAGCTCCTAATCCCTGTGAAGCCAACGGGGGCAAAGGGCCGTGTTCCCACCTCTGCCTCATCAACTACAACCGCACGTTGTCCTGTGCCTGCCCCCACCTCATGAAGCTGGACAAGGACAACATGACCTGCTATGGTAGGGGTCTGTCCAGGCTGCCCCAGGGTGGGGAGGACGAGCAGGTGCTTCAGAGCCAGCTCTGCAGACCAGGCTGAGGTCCCATGACTGCCCCTCTTGTCTTTCTCCCCAGAGTTTAAGAAGTTCCTGCTGTACGCACGGCAGATGGAGATCCGGGGCGTGGACATTGACAACCCCTACTACAACTACATCATCTCCTTCACGGTGCCCGACATTGACAACGTCACGGTGGTGGACTATGATGCCCTGGAGCAGCGCATTTACTGGTCTGATGTCCGCACCCAGACCATCAAGAGAGCCTTCATCAATGGCACCGGCGTGGAGACTGTCGTCTCTGCAGGTGGGTGTGGAGGATCCTCGCCCCGCACAGCTGCTCCCATCAGGTCCCGGAGCTGGGGAAAGCTGCTAGCCCTCCAGAGGCTTCAGCTCCGTGAGATCAGCCCTTCCTCTTCATTTGAGCATCATCCCAGACCCATTCTCGCAACTAACGAGTCTCCCTTCTCCATTCCCTTTCAGACCTGCCCAACGCTCACGGCCTCTCTGTGGATTGGGTTTCCAGAAACCTCTTCTGGACCAGCTACGATGCGAACAAGAAGCAGATCAACGTGGCCCGTCTGGATGGCTCCTTCAAGAATGCAGTGATCCAGGGGCTGGACAAGCCTCACTGCCTGGTGGTTCACCCCCTCCGGGGGTAAGTCTCTGGCAGGATGCAGTGCCAGCAGGCTTGGGGTCGGGCCAGGAGCGTTGAAGGAGGAGAAGGTGTACGTGCAGGCACACGTGTGTGTGCGCGTGACAATGCACGTGCATGGTGGAAGAGAGAACAGGTTGCTCTCCCTATGTGTCAGTGCGTGTAGGAGGTGTGTGAGAGGAGACGGGGCCACAGCTTGGGAGGTGTGTGTCTGTTGGTACACGCAAAGCAGCAGGCTGCATTTCCGTACATGCACGTGTGCGCGTGAAGGAGAACAGGCTGCGGATAAGTGTGCATCCACGAGTGTGTGCCAGTCTGGGTGTGCACGGGGCTCAGCTGGGCAGGGCTGCACGAGTGTTTGCAAACACCAAACCCTATCCCAGGTCCCGGCACCGGAGGCGAGGAGGCTGTTGGGCTGCCTGGGCTGTGCAGTGAGAGGGGAGAGGGGCCAGCACAGGGCTGGCCTCAGCCTGGAGAGCAGGCTGGGGTGGCAGGGGCTGGCAGAGCCTGGGTGGGCTGAGAGGGTAGCAGAGCTGCGTGGGCCATCTCCGCGGGGCTGTTGGAGCCGCCGTGCTCAGCGTCCCCTCACTGGTGCAGGAAGCTCTACTGGACAGACGGGGACAACATCAGCGTGGCCAACATGGACGGCAGCAACCGTACTCTCCTCTTCACCAACCAGAAAGGGCCTGTTGGTACGGACTCCCCCACGCCTCCCGGTACCACCCCGCCTTGCAGTGCCCTTGCTTGGGCCTAAGAGCCTCAAGCCCCGACTCTGGCAGTCCTGGCTCCCCGGGGGGCTGGCAGCTGGTTTGTGCTGGGTCACCCTGACCTCGTGTGCCCATTCTCTCCATCACCCCATCTGCTCTGCCAATCCCATCCCACCTCCCAGATGGTGGCAGTCCCTGCGTGCCACCTGGACACTGACAGTCCCTTGCTTTCCAGGCCTGGCCATTGACTACCCAGAGAGCAAGCTGTACTGGATCAGCTCTGGCAATGGCACCATCAACAGATGCAACCTGGATGGCAGCAACCTGGAGGTGATCGAGTCCGTGAAGAGTCAGCTGAGCAAGGCGACTGCCCTGGCCATCATGGGTGAGAGCTGGCAGGGTGATGGGGGCGGTTCATGAAGCCCTTTCCTTTTCTCCTGGCCCTGCCCAAACAGACTGCTCGTTGCCACCTCTAGCAGCTGTGGAGGGGATGCTTCTCCACCAAAGGCTGAGCTCAGACCCCTTTTTCCAGGCCATCGCATGTAAATCTGTGTGGAGCTACCGCTCTTTGCTTCTGGGGCGGGAGGGGATGGGGAAAGCTGCTGCATGTTCCTGCCTTCTCCTCCCAGGCAATAAGCTGTGGTGGGCTGACCAGGCCTCCGAGAGGATGGGCACCTGCAACAAGAAGGACGGGACAGAGGTGACAGTGCTGCGCAACAGCACCACACTGGTGATGCACATGAAGGTGTACGACGAGAGCATCCAGCAAGGTGAGCATGTGGTCCCTGGGGCAGAGACCCTGCAGGGCTGGGCAGCGGCTCGTCCGCTCCACCGGGGTGCCAGCGGGGCCAGAGTCTGGCCCACAGTGGCCAGGCAGCCGGCTGACCCCATCCCTTCTTGCTGGCCCAAGCCCGGCCCTTGCCCTCGCGCCAGGTCCCTGCCAGCTGGCACAGAGCACCCATGTCTCATGCAGCTGCCCCGAGCAGCACTGGCCCCAGCTGCCCCAGCCTCTCCCCAGGTGCACACAGCCCCGGCAGGTGTGCCCTGGCCCCCGGCTGCCCCTCACCCCCACTTCTCTCTGCGGCAGCTGGAACCAACCCCTGCAGCCTAAATAATGGCGACTGCTCACAGCTCTGTCTCCCCACTTCCGAGACCTCCCGGTCCTGCATGTGCACCGCAGGCTACAGCCTGAAGAGCGGACAGCAGTCCTGCGAAGGTGAGCATGCCTGTCCCCATCCCCTCACCCGAACTACCCCCTCGGAGCAGAGAGACCGTGCGGCCTCCCCTGGCCATGCCTGCTGCGTACTGCAGCTCCGCCTGTGCTGCATGGTGCTGTGCAGCCAAGCAAGGGATGTGTGCCAGCGTGGTGCATGGGGGGCTAGTAACCACTCACTCTGGCTGTGTGCGGGCTCCTCCCAACTGCCCCGCTGCTCCCTGCAACCAGCAGCGCTGTGGAGGGACGCTGGGGGCTAGAGAGACGCCGTGGGGTTGGGGGGACTCAGGAGGGGCTGCTGGCTCAGGCTGCAGTGGGACCCTCACATGGGCTGTCCCTGTGAGGGGCTGGCAGCAATGAGTGTGGGCAGCATGGGGGCACTGCCCAGGCACCAAGGGCTCTGGGTTTAGCAGGAGGAGGGGAGCATGACTGCACAGTGGGAGCCCTCAAACGAGAGGTGAAACCCTTTGCTGTCAGCAGTGGGTTTGGGTCACTGACTTGCTGCAGTCACTGGGAATGGGGCTGGACAGCCAGCACAGCATTTGCTCTGCAGATTCCCAGTCCCTGCCCAGTTTGCCACTGTCTCCCTCGGGAGGGAAGAGCCCCCCCACTCCCCGGTCGCTGCCAGGGCCTCTGAAAGGCTGTTTGTGTGCAAAACGTTCTTGGTGTTTTTGGAGGGGGCTGGCAGAGCTGCTGCACCATCTGGGTCAGGGCAGGGACTGAATAACAAGCGCTGCCCTGACCCAGATGCGGTGCAGAGCCTTTGTCAGTGCTCGGGGGCGGAGGCAGCTCTAGAAGGAGGCCTCGCTTGTGCCTCCCCTGTGCCCTGGTGTGGGTCAGGACCCCTTGAACAGGCTACTCTGGGGCTTGCAGCCTCCAAGGAGGTCCAGGCAGGGCCTGCTGGAATGCAGCCCCTTCGTAGAGCTGAGTAGGGAAGGGCTTTGCGGCTGTTCCCTGGTTCCTGCCCCAGCCATCAGAAACCTTGTCCCTGACTATGTCCATGTTCGGTTTAGAGTGGGTTGTTCCCTGCCCTCTTTCCCCAAGGTTTGCCATTCCTTCCCCTGCCCAGTGTGGTGGTGAAAGCCACCCCATCCTGATCACAGAGGAGTTAATAGAATCATAGAATGGTTTGCGTTGGAAGGGACCTTAAAGATCTAGTTCCAACCCCCCTGCCATGGGCAGGGACACCTTCCGCTAGACCAGGTTGCTCAAAGCCCCATCCAACCTGGCCTTGAACACTTCCAGGGATGGGGCATCCACAACTTCTCTGGGCAACCTGCGCCAGTGCCTCACCACCCTCATAGTGAATAATTTCTTCCTTATATCTAATCTAAATCTTTCTTCTTTCAGTTTAAAGCCATTACTCCTTGTCCTATCACTATATGCCCTTATAAAAAGTCCCTCTCCAGCTTTCTTGTAAGGCTCTTCAGGTACTAGAAAGCTGCTATAACGTCTCCCCAGAGCCTTCTCTTCTCCAGGCTGAACAATCCCAACTCTTTCAGCCTGTCTTCATAGGAGAGGTCCTCCAGCCCTCTGATCATCTTCGTGGCCCTCCTCTGGCCTCACTCCAACAGGTCGTTCTTATGTTGGGAGCCCCAGAGCTGGACGCAGTACTCCAGGTGGAGTCTCACCAGAGCGGAGTAGAGGGAGGGAGAATCACCTCCCTCGACCTGCTGGTCATACTTCTTTTGATGCAGCCCAGTATACAGTTGGCTTTTTGGGCTGTGAGCGCACATTGCCGGCTCATGTTGAGCTTCTCATCAACCAACACCCCCAAGTCCTTCTCCTCAGGGCTGCTCTCAATCCATTCTCTGCCCAGCCTGTATTTGTGCTTGGGATTGCCCCGGCCCATGTGCAGGACCTTGTACTTGGCCTTGTTGAACTTCATGAGGTTCGCACAGGCCTACCTCTCAAGCCTGTCAAGGTCCCTCTGCATGGCAACCCTTCCATCCAGTGTGTTGACTGCACCACACAGCTTGGTGTCGTCGGCAAACTTGCCGAGGGTGCACTCAATCCCACTGTCTGTGTCGCCAACAAAGATGTTAAACAGTGCCCGTCCCAGTACAGACCCCTGAGGAACACCAGTCATCACTGATCTCTACTTGGACATCAAGCCATTGACCACAACTCTTTGAGTGCAACCATCCAGCCAATTCCTTATCCACCGAGTGGTCCATCCATCAAATCCATGTCTCCAATTTAGACAAGGATGTCGTGCGGGACAGTGTTAATGTCAAAAAGTTTTCTCCTTATGTTCATCCTGGTTAGTCCCCTCTCGCATGGGGACCCAAGCTAAGCAGGGGCATCCCTCCCTCCGTGAGAAACCACAGTGCTGCAAAGCTTTCAAAGTGTGCCACGCATGCTGCCCATGCAAACACGTCACCCCCCCAACCGCAGCACCGTGGGCAGGATCAGGCACTTGGTGTCCAGCAGGACTGCCTCCCCAGCCACCTCTCCAGCTGCCTGCGGAGCTGCTGCTCACGCTGCCAGCCCATGTCTCACATGTGTCAGCCTTGGAGTCAGCCGAGAGGTGGACATAGGGGCTGCCTGTGCGGGGATGCTTCAGGCAGCCGCACAGCCTGCCGGCAGGTCCAGCCAATGCAGTTCAACTCTGCCCTGCCTGTCACTCTGCTGTCCTGGGCCATCTGCCTGGCCCAGGGACTCGTGGTGCTGCTGTTATGGCAGGGTTGAGCCCTCCCACCAGCCCTGCCAGGCTTGTGCTCGTCCACGGAGCTGCTGCCACAGTTTTCCATGAGTTGTGGCTGTCTTTTGAAGGGACAGCGTGTGGTTTGTGGGATGCATCTGACTGTCCCTGCATCTGTTGCAGGTGTTGGCTCCTTCCTCCTGTATTCGGTCCATGAGGGGATTCGCGGCATTCCCCTGGACCCCAATGACAAGTCGGATGCTCTCGTGCCCGTATCGGGGACCTCCCTGGCTGTGGGGATCGACTTCCATGCAGGTGACACGGGGTCTGGGAGCAGGACAACAGGGCTGGAGAGGTCGGGGAGGGGGAGCGTGATGGGGACCATCACCAGACCCTCCTTTGGCAGTGCTCCGGCCTAGAACATCTCTCCTTGGCAGCTCTGGGTGAGGGAGGGTTTCAGGTCCCGATGCTGGGGCCTTGGGGTGGAGCTCAGCCCGTGTCTGTGCCACCCTTGGGGTGACCCAGAGGCGGTCACTGACACCCGGTCTCCTGCCTGGCCCCTCTCAGAGAACGACACCATTTACTGGGTGGACATGGGTCTGAGCACCATTAGCCGGGCCAAGCGGGACCAGACATGGCGGGAGGACGTGGTCACCAATGGCATTGGCCGCGTGGAGGGCATCGCCGTGGACTGGATCGCTGGTGAGATGGGGCTTCAGAGCAAGGAGGAGCGGGTGAGCAGTCAGGAATCAGGGCTCATGCGGGTGTTCACCGTCCCCTCTCTGCAGGAAACATCTACTGGACGGACCAGGGCTTCGATGTCATCGAGGTGGCCAGGCTGAACGGGTCTTTCCGCTACGTGGTCATCTCACAGGGGCTGGACAAGCCGCGGGCCATCACAGTCCATCCAGAGAAGGGGTGAGACAGTACACAAAGCCACCCGGAGAGGGCCATCAGCTGGGGGTGGGCATGTACTGGAGACCCCCAGCACCCTCCCAGCAGAGCCATGCAGTTTGCACGCAGTGGAGAAGGACTCGTAGGTCTCCTGCCACACCAAGGGACAGGCCCCTGGTGTCCAAACCAGCTGGGTTTAACTGCCCTTTTGCTGATGGGCTGAGCTTCCTGGGAGCTCCCCATGACTTGTGGGTGCCAGCACCTCATAAAATCCAATTGGAGCCTCCCCAGACCGGCTCCAGCTTTGGACAGAGTCACAGGGAGAGGAGAGTTGTTTGGATCTGGGGAAGGATGGAGAACAGCACCTTACGTGCCTGGTACATGGGCTGGTTTCTGGGCTGCATCCAGCTGCAAAGTAGTGCTCCTTTCTCCAGCTGCAGCGTGGTCTGCAAGCACACGGCAGCCAGGAGGCTGGCAGATCACCAGGGGTCTGGAATGAGGCCCTGGTGTGGAGGGATGAGGGGGAGAGGTGTTTGTCCTCTGCTCCAATGGCCAAAAGGCCCAAGGATGCTGCTTCTGGCCAGCCCTGTGGTGACCACCGTCCCTGCTGTCCCCTGCAGGTATCTGTTCTGGACGGAGTGGGGGCAGTACCCCCGCATTGAACGGTCACGCCTGGATGGGACTGAGCGGATGGTGCTGGTGAACGTCAGCATCAGTTGGCCCAATGGGATATCCGTTGACTATGAGGTACAGCCACCAGCTGGGAGGACGGTGTCGCCCTGGGGCCTGGCAGGGAGCGTGCCGGTCCCAAGGGTCACTGCAGCCGTGCCCCTGTGGTGGGGCCTCTGGGGACACAGCTGCCCTTCCCAGGACCCTGGAGTCTCCTTTCCAGTGCAGGGAGGGTTGTCCAGGGTGGTCG
This sequence comes from Aptenodytes patagonicus, assembly GCF_965638725.1. NCBI lineage: Eukaryota > Metazoa > Chordata > Aves > Sphenisciformes > Spheniscidae > Aptenodytes > Aptenodytes patagonicus. Next base: position 2,907,341 of record NC_134975.1, read on the forward strand.
TCTTGGGAACCCTGGGACCTTCTGCCAGACATGGTGGGAGGTGCGGAGGGTGCCTTAGTGCTACTCTGGTGCACTGCTCCATTGCTGACTGGGATGCTTTCTCATTGCCTCAGGACGGGAAGCTTTACTGGTGCGATGCCCGGACAGACAAGATTGAACGAATTGACCTGGAGACGGGCGAAAACCGAGAGGTTGTCCTGTCCAGCAACAACATGGACATGTTCTCGGTGTCGGTCTTTGAGGAGTATATTTACTGGAGCGATAGGTACGGTGCCCGAGAGGTCTGGTGGTGCTGGGGGTGCCCCAGGCACCGGCTGGGGGGGGGGGTGGGGGGACCTGGCAGGTGCTATGGGGAAGGCGGTGGAGCTGAGCCCTGCCGCAGGGTGCTGCTGGGGTGGGCCCTGCGTCAGTTGCTCAGTGACTGTCCTTTCTTAGGACTCATGCAAATGGCTCCATCAAAAGAGGCAACAAGGACAACGCCACTGAGTCGGTGTCCCTGCGGACAGGGATTGGCGTGCAGCTCAAGGACATCAAAGTCTTCAACCGGGCCAGGCAGAAGGGTGCGTCCAGGAGCAGGGTGTCAGCCCCTTGTGCAGTGCTGCCGACCGCCAACGGATGCCCAGGCTGGGCTCCCACAGCAGGCAGATGCGGGGAGGGGGATGGAAACAAACAGGCCACTGTGTCCTCGTCAAAGAACCATGTCGCGCCGTGGGCTGAGCCCATTTCTTCACCCACTTCCCCTGGGAGCGGGGAGAGATGAAAAGCGGCCGAGTGGGAGCATCCCCCTATACAGAGCCTGCCCAGTCCCTCGAACAATCCCCCCCTTTCCTCCCCAGGCACCAACATCTGTGCCCAGAGCAACGGGGGCTGTCAGCAGCTCTGCCTGTTCCGGGGCAGCGGGCAGAGGACGTGCGCCTGCGCCCATGGCATGCTGTCTGAGGACGGGGTGAGCTGCCGGGACTACGACGGCTACCTGCTGTATTCGGAGCGCACCATCCTCAAGAGCATCCACCTGTCAGATGAGAACAACCTCAACGCACCCATCAAGCCCTTCGAGGACGCGGAGCACATGAAGAACGTCATTGCCCTGGCCTTTGACTACCGCTATGGCTCCAAGGGCAGCAACCGCATATTCTACAGCGACATCCACTTCGGCAACATCCAGCAGATCAATGACGATGGCACAGGGCGCAAGACCATCGTGGAGAGTGAGTGTCACAGGGCTCCCTCTGTGTGCATCTGCCCTCAGACCCCTCTTCTCTGTTCTCCCCCGCCACCTCTTCCTGAACTCCCTTTTTTTCCTTTTCTCAGTTAACGTTTTTTGGTATTTTTGAGAGGCGTTTTGAGTGGCAGCTGTTAAGGGTTCAGCTGTGAGCTTTCTACCAGAGCCTCTGGAAGAGGCAATAGCCTGTGGTAGAGGACACAAGTGTCAGGAGCAGTCTGCAGAGCTTATTCTGGCAAGAAGAGTGTATCACGAGTCTCAGGCGTGCACGTGGGTATGCATTGCTCTAGAAACAAGGCACTGCAGCAAACGGGATCTGCTCTGTGTTTGCATTTGACTTCCAAGACAGACCTGTTGAGCCTGAGCAAACCTTGCCACGCCTGGCCCTGTCTTCACCCCCAGCCCTTGGTTTGCACTTGGTTGGTTTTATTGGCTGCTACAGCAGTTGAAAAAACCGTGTCTGTTGCTCTGTGTCACTAGGAGGCACCTCCAGCAAGGGTTATAGATGTGCTTGCTAATGAGTGTATTTACATTTGGCACTTGGGATAGCTGTTATCACTGAGATCAGGAGAGCAGGGCCCATCTGTCATAGCCGGTTCATTAAACCTTTTCCTGATCGTTAACGAGGGAGGAGGGATGGGTGTACAGCTCAAGTTCCTGGGCTGGGAGCTGGAGGGAAGGTCTCCCTGGTCCGCCATGAGTCTTCATCTTGTCACTTTGTGCCTCTGGGCCTCAGCTCTCCCCTGGCAGAGGGAGACTCTTCCCTTCCCAGCGCTGCTGCTGCGGGGACGGGGGGACCCGGAGCAAGGCCTGGCCAGCACAGGGGAGATGATTAGAGCATGAGCTTGAAAGCCGAGTTCAAGTCCTCGTTTCATCATAGGTGAACATCACTCAGCTTTCCTACAAGGAAGTGTTGTTACCTGGTTGGTAGCAGAGGTCTGCCCAGGAGGCCTTCCTGGGGTCTCAGCTCACCCGTTTAGCACAGACACCAGCCCAGCCCTGCTGAGTCCCCTCAGGTGCTGCCACATTGGCGCCGTGTTAGCAAGCAGCCAGAGCCTCTGAGGGATTTTTTTCGGGTGTAATTAAAAGCAGTAACTGCACACTGCCAAAGCCGCATCCAAGTGTTATGGTCAGCACTGGCTGTGCTGAGTGAGCCAGGCAGCCTTGCAGGAGCATGGGCTGGACACAACCCTTGCCTGTCCTCCCCTCCTGCAGACGTGGGCTCGGTGGAGGGGCTGGCGTACCACCGCGGCTGGGACACACTGTACTGGACAAGCTACACCACCTCCACCATCACCCGCCACACCGTGGACCAGAGCCGCCTGGGGGCTTTCGAGAGGGAGACGGTGATCACCATGTCGGGGGACGATCACCCCCGGGCCTTTGTGCTGGACGAGTGCCAGAAGTGAGTGGCCGTGGGTGGTCCAGCCAGCCTCCCCAGGGGTCCACGTGGTCCCAGCGCCAGCGTCCAGGCGGACATCCCTCCACTGGGGAGGAAGCACTGGTTCCCAGCACAGAGATTATTGGACCCCAGGGAGGAAAGGCCCTGTGCCCCCCCTCCCCACATGTCCTTCAGCACCCCAAAGCAAAGACAGAAACCCCGTCCCATCGCCTTCTCTGGCCGGCTGGTACCATGGCGTACCACATTTCCCATCTGGCTGCAGTGGCCTCATTCATCCCCCTCCCACCCCTTTTTGTGGGGACGATGTCCCATCCATCCCAAAGTCCCTGGAAGACCCACAGCAGCAGAGGGGTGGGTTGAGCCAACACGTACATGGCAGAGAGCTGGGGTTGCAAAGGCATCGCGTGTCTCTTCCCTTCCAGCCTGATGTTCTGGACCAACTGGAATGAGCAGCACCCCAGCATCATGCGTGCCACCCTCTCTGGTGCCAACGTCCTCATCATCATTGACCAGGACATACGAACACCCAATGGGCTGGCCATTGATCATAAGGCCGAGAAGATCTACTTCTCTGATGCCACACTGGACAAAATCGAACGCTGTGAATACGATGGCTCCCACCGCCATGTGAGTCCAGACCTGGCCCCAGTGGCAGAGATGGGGGAGGAGAGCAGCAAGTGTTGAAACTGTGGCTGGCGCATTGTCAGAGGAAAGCAGAGCTGTTTCTGGGGCACGGGGGGAGTCAGGCCTTCCCCTGGGGCAGACACATGGGGACAGGCTGCGTTTGGGTGCTGGGGGCTGCGTCCCACAGCCAGGTTCCCTCATGCTCATGGTTTGCGGATGTCTGGCAGGTGATCCTGAAATCAGAGCCTGTGCACCCCTTTGGCCTGGCTGTCTACGGCGATTACATCTTCTGGACAGACTGGGTGCGCAGGGCTGTGCAACGAGCCAACAAGTATGTGGGCACCGACATGAAGCTTCTGCGTGTTGACATCCCCCAGCAGCCCATGGGCATCATTGCCGTGGCCAACGACACTGACAGCTGTAAGGACTATCCACCCATCACCTGCAGCCTCACCACCATGTGCCCCGGCTCCCCTGCCTCTGCCAGACCTCTGCCCCCTCTCTTGGGTGGCTCAGCCCCCTGCCAGGCAATGCTGCTCTTCCACCCCATCTGCAGGCCAGGGGAAGGGGGAACCCATCCCACCATCCTTCCTGGCCTGTCATTGCCCCTTTGGGACCCTCACGCCAAGGCCTGTCCATCTCCAAACCCTGTGCAGGCTGAAGAGAGAGAGAATTTGCCCCATTTGTGCTCTTTCCAGGGCATCCTCCTTGCAAGATCTGGGGAGACTGGGTGCCCCCAACCCCATGCATCCCCTATAGCCCCATCTGAAGAGCTTGGGGAGGAACCCCTACTTTTCCTTTCCCCAGCAGGGAGGACAAGGGGAAGGGACAGCTGAGACTGTCCCTGGTGTGACTGCTCTCCGTCTCTCCTAGGTGAGCTGTCCCCGTGCAGGGTGAACAATGGTGGCTGTCAGGATCTCTGCCTGCTCACGCCCAAAGGACACGTCAACTGCTCCTGCCGTGGCGAGCGCGTCCTGCAGGAGGATTTCACCTGCAAAGGTGGAGGGGAGGTGGAAGTGGGAGCTGATGGGGATGGGAAGGGGAGGAGGAGAGGCCGGTCTCAGCCTGGCAGAGCTGACATTCCCCGCGCCCTCCCCAGCCCTGAATTCCACCTGCAACATGCATGACGAGTTTGAGTGTGGGAACGGCGACTGCATTGACTTCAGCCGGACCTGCGATGGCGTGGTCCACTGCAAGGACAAGTCAGATGAGAAGCAGTCCTACTGCAGTAAGGTTCCTCCTCTTGCTGCTTTGCTCAAACACATACACACACCCCCTGGCACGCGCAGGCACTCTGATTGAGCTGTTGGCTCTGTTCGGCAAAGGGAGCCAGGACTCCTGGGTGTCTTCTCGTGTCCCTCAAGTGCTCGCAGTCCCTCTTGCCCTCCCAGAGATGGGCCCAGCCAGGCCAGGCTTTAAGGGCTCCAGACCTTTTCCAGTTTTGCGGGGCAGGCTGGAGAGTGGGACACCTTGAGCCGATCCGGTGGGTGCTGCAGCACCCTCCCTCTAACACCAACCCTTGCTCCTCAGCCAGGAGGGGTCTCTGCTGGGCAAAGGCCAAGCTTAACCCTGCGATGTTGCCAGCACAGCACGAGGGAGCCTGTTTCCTAATCCTGCTTGTGTAGTTTCTTCCCCTGCCGAAAGGTCCCTGAGGAGCTGAGACATCCGAGGGCACCGGCCCTCCCCTTGCACTCACCTTCTCCTCCTCCCTCGCAGGCAGCCGCAAGTGCAAGAAGGGTTACCTGCACTGCATGAATGGGCGCTGCATCGCCAGCCGCTACTGGTGCAATGGCATGGATGACTGCGGGGACAACTCGGACGAAGTGCCGTGTAACAGTAAGCAAGCTGGCTGGCTCCTGGCCAGCCCTTGCCAGGGCTCAGTCAGCTGTCTGGGACAGGGACAGAGGCTTCGGGAAAGAGTTACCTTCAGCTTGACAGGATCAGAGCAGAGCCAGGGCTTAACAGAGAGTCAAGGTCTAAATCCTACTCGTGCTGCTTGTGCCACAGACCACTTTGTAAAGCTCACTCCCTGACAGCTGGGAGGAAGGACTCCCGAGTATGGCCCTGCAGCACCCAGAGCCTCCCGAGAACAGTGGTTTGACACCCAGGAGGAACACAAGGCGATGGCGAGGCGCAGTGTTGCTGCTCCTCATGGCTTCTGTGCTCTTGAGAAAAGGGCACCCGAGCATCCCCAAGGGCAGCAGCCCTTCAGAGCTGCAGGGCTGCAGGAGCCTGTCTGCTTGGTTCAGAACCAACAGGGAAGGTCAGGAGCTTCCCTGAGCCTGTCCAGGCCTGCTAGCGACAGGCCAGCTCAGGAGACGAGCTTAGGCTGCCAGGCAGAGTGCTTGAGCCAGAGAGGCACCAGGTCTCAGCTGGGAGGGGACCAGAGCTGGGAGTGCAGGATCAGGCGGTCCATAGCTGTGCTGGGCAGCGGGTGTATGTGCATGCATGCACATCCGGAACGCAAGTGAGGGCCATGGGCGGGCTGTACGTGCTGGGTCCCACAGCCCAGCCTCATCCGCTGTGGGGGCTTCCCCCTTGCAGAAACGAGCTGCGCTGCTACTGAGTTTCGCTGCCGAGATGGGAGCTGCATTGGGAATTCAAGCCGCTGTAACCAGTTCATCGATTGCGAGGATGCTTCGGATGAAATGAACTGCAGTGAGTGCCCCAGCTGCTGTCCCATGTTCCCTGCTGCCTCCCCAGCTCTGCCCTGCTGTAGCTCTGGAGATGCTCCTGCCCTCTGCGCCTGTGGGCAGGGGCCTGGGTCTCTGCACCTTGTTTCAGTCTTTGGGACTTGTGCTGAATCAGAGAGGGAGAAGGGCCCTGGCTCCCATCTCGTCAGCAGAGGCCAGCCCAGGTTAGCCTGCCGGCTGGAAGCAGCCCCAGCCCATCACTGCAGCTCCCCACACTGTGCTTGGCACCTCACCACCTGACAGCCTGTCAGAAGCGCTTAACACAGTCCCAGCAGCTCGGGGCACACGTGGGGCAGAGTCAGCTCGGTGCTGCTCTGGGAAGGGAAGGGCTGTCAGCAGCAAGGCAAGGGCTCATGCTGTGTGGTGGGAGCTGGGCCAAAGGGCTGTGCCACTGGTGAGCAGCACCCGTCACCCGGGGCTCCTGGTGTGGTTCCTTGCAGCCGCCACTGATTGCAGCAGCTATTTCAAGCTGGGGGTGAAGGGTACCACATTCCAGAAGTGCGAACACACCTCTCTGTGCTATGCTCCAAGCTGGGTGTGCGACGGGGCGAATGATTGTGGAGACTACTCAGATGAGCGCAACTGCCCAGGTGAGAGCAGGGAGAGGAAAGGGGGCTCGGGCCTAGGAGAGCAGGGGCATCACACCGACTTTCTGGCCGGGTGCTCCCCCTTGGGGTCTGTTTGGGCGGTGGATGCTTTGTTTGCACACCGGGAGCATCGTCCTTTGCCTGTGCAGCTCCTGCACAGAGGGTGCTGCAGGGCGCTGATCAATGCAGGATCACAGAGAGCTTTTGGGAAGGAATTCTTTGGAGTCGGGCAGTTCTGGGTTGGGCGCATCCATACCACCACCCTTACTGATGTTTCCTTCACAAACCAGGTGGGAGGAAACCCAAGTGTCCAGCCAATTACTTTGCCTGCCCAAGCGGGAGGTGCATCCCCATGACTTGGACCTGTGACAAAGAGGATGACTGTGAAAACGGAGAAGACGAGACTCACTGCAGTGAGCGGCAGGGTGGGGAGAGCAAGGCACTCCGGGGTGATAGCATGGGGTGGCGAGTGCAAGCATGCTGGAGGGGAAGCAGGACCCTCTCCTCTCTCTGACATCCCTTTGCCAAGGATCAGACTCCAGATTCTTCCCCCTCTGTGGTCTTATTCCACAAGCTTGGGCTTTTAACTGTAACCAATGCAAATGTCCTTGTGCGTTTGTTTGCTCAGCACATGCATGAGCGTCCATGGTCATTTTGAGGATGGCCAGTTACGGCTCACTTGAGTTACGTTTTTAGTTCCAACCTCCCTGAACAAACCCCAAACGGTGCTCAGGAGCTGGGGAACCTCCCCAGCTCCAGAGCGGGGAATCCCACACCAGTCCTACAGCTGCAGTGCCTGTCAACATGGCATGTGGGCACTGCCAGGTCTGGGCAAGCAGTAGCCCCAGCATCACCCTGGGCTCCAGCCCTGGAGCCTGGCTGGCCCAGCCTGGCTGTGCTCTGCTGCTGTGTCCTTCCCCCTGCATCGCCCCTGCTCTGACCCCTCTTCTCCTGTCCTTCTCTCCCAGACAAGTTCTGCTACCCCGTGCAGTTTGAGTGCAACAACCACCGCTGCATCTCCAAACTCTGGGTGTGTGACGGAGCAGATGACTGTGGGGATGGCTCTGATGAGGACAGCCGCTGCCGTGAGTCTGCTCCAGCCCCTGCTCTGACCTCTCTCAGGCACTGCGTGCGCTGCTGCTCCATCTCTGTGTATTCCTGCCTCTGCCCATCCCTCCTCCTACCCTTGCTTTCCTGTGCTGTGGTCCTCACTGCTCTCCTGGGTTCTGTATCTTAGGGTCCCCCTGAGACGTGGGGGCATGTAGTCCAAGAGTGCTGGTTCTCCAGCGGTGGGGGTGACTGGCCTCCTTCCTGCTTCTCCCTTCCCCAGGGCTGACCACCTGCAGCACGGGATCCTTCCAGTGCCCAGGCACCTACGTGTGCGTGCCAGAGCGCTGGCTCTGTGACGGAGACAAGGACTGTGCAGATGGAGCTGATGAGACCCTCGCTGCTGGCTGCTGTGAGTCCGTCAGAGGGCTGTGGTGTGTGGTGGGGCCAGGGGCTGGAGAAGAGCCGAGTGTAGTGCAGGCAGAGCTGCCTTGGGAGGCTAGCCCCACTCCCCAGGGTCCCTGTCAGTAGCAGACAGGATGCCTCGTCCTGGCCACTTCCCTGCCAGGCTTGCAGGAGGAAACTGTGGTGCTGTGGTCACAGCAGACCTGGACATGGGGATGTTTGGGTGTCTTTCCCTGGCAGTGAGGAGAAGGAGGAGCATCGTCCTGCGGAGCAATAGCCAAAGGCACCATGTTGCCCGGGCGCTGTTCACAGCCACGGGACGAGGGCACAGGCCTAGGCTCAGGCTGGGGGTGAAGGAGTGGGAGTCCCTGCCCCGACTGGGCTGTGCCTCAGCTTTTGTCCCCAGCACCCCAAGACGAAGGGCTCGGGGGGCAGGCAGGAGAGCACGTGGTCTGGCAGGGGGCTGATGGTGATGCCTCGTTGCAGTGTACAACAATACGTGCGACGAGCGGGAGTTCATGTGCGGAAACCGCCAGTGCATTCCCAAGCACTTCGTCTGCGACCACGATGACGACTGCGGCGATGGCTCGGATGAGTCCCCAGAGTGTGGTGGGTGTCCATGGGATGGGGGAGGACAGCAAGTGCCGTATCTCCTGTAGCACTGGCCCTGGCAGCCACACTGGGTCTCCTGGGCTTTGAGACGGGACCCTGGAGGGGTTTTCATCATCCAGAAGGGGTTTAACATGAGAGCAGGGTGAGGGGGGACCAGAAGAGGGAGTGGGAGGGGTTCGGTGCTGGAGAGCTTTACCCCCCAGCCCCACCCTGGCACAGAGCAGTTTTGGAGAGATCCAAAACCACATGCGTTTGCCGCCTCCTTGGCCCCTGTCATGCAGCCCTGTCCCAAGGCAGGCTACAGGGAGGTTTGGGCACCCGTGCCATGGCTCCGCACAACCCAGCCGCCACGGTGCCCCTGTCACTCCCAGCTGGCTCGGGGAGGTGGGCCACACCATCTGAGCCTGCCACCCTCCTGCAGAGTACCCCACCTGCGGCCCCCATGAGTTCCGCTGCGCCAACGGCCGCTGCCTCAGCAACAGGCAGTGGGAGTGTGACGGCGAGTTTGACTGCCACGACCACTCAGATGAGGCACCCAAGAACCCACGCTGCACCAGCCCAGGTACCTGCAGGGGTTGCAGCCAGGGAGTGGGGCCGCCCGGCTGCCTTGCCCTGACCACTGCCACCTCCTCTCCGCCCTGCTGCAGAGAACAAGTGCAACGACTCCTTCTTCCTCTGCAAGAACGGGAAGTGCATCCCGGAGGCACTGCTTTGTGACAACAACAATGACTGCACAGACGGCTCAGACGAGCTCAACTGCTTCATCAACGAGTGTCTTAACAAGAAGCTGAGCGGCTGTTCCCAGGAGTGCGAGGACCTCAAGATCGGATACAAGGTAGGGGCCCGCAAGCTGGCAGGGTCGACTGGGATGCTCTCCCACTCCCTTCCTCCTCCATAGACACTCTTAGCATGAGGGTGCTTCTGTCCTTCGCCAGCTGGGCAGGGGATACACACATGGGCACTTTTGGCCCGTGCTTGTGTGTGCTGCTCTTGCATCTGCAAGCTGTCTGTGCCTGAGCCTGCTTGTCCCATGGTGATGCCTGTCATGTCCCAGCGTGCGGGCCCTGGATATGTCTAACAGCTCTGGGTTGCCTCCTGCAGTGTAGATGCCGTCCCGGGTTCCGGCTGAAGGACGATGGGAAGACATGCATTGACATCGATGAGTGCTCCACCACCTACCCCTGCAGCCAGAAGTGCATCAACACTCTGGGGAGCTACAAGTGCCTGTGCATAGAGGGCTACAAGCTCAAACCTGACAACCCCACCAGCTGTAAAGCTGTCACAGGTGAGAGCCAAGAGCAGGCTTTGGAGGCAGGGATGCTCTTCTGGCAACCGTGGGATGCTGCTGGTGTTGGAGTTGGTCACAGTACTCTGCAAGGCGAAGTAGCTGCACCTGACTCATGAAGAAGAGCCAGGAAGCAGCAGGGCAGGGAGGGCGGCAGGTCCGCAGGGGATCTGCCCACGTCCCAGTGGCAGTTCCCTGACATGTCTCGTGGTTTTCCTGTGCAGATGAAGAGCCCTTCCTCATCTTTGCCAACCGATACTACCTGAGGAAGCTCAACCTGGATGGCTCCAACTACACGCTGCTCAAGCAGGTGCGGGGGGAGCTGGGAGCAGTAAGGGGCACCAGCCCCGTGTGGCCGGGGATTCGGGCTTGGAGAGGAGCCCTGCAAGGCAGGAGACCTGCCAGCCTGGGAGTTTGGGCTCTTGGCTTCCCAGGCAGATGGTAGATCCTGTATAAACAACAGCTCTCACCATGAGTCTACAGGAGGTCCCGTGTAAACAGTAACTCTTTGGTAGCAGACCTTTATAAGGTAGGGGTTCCACAACAGTTGTCTGTAGGTGCTTTTAACTTTTCTGCTGCAGGGACTGGGAGTTGAGGCTGGGGGCTCGCTGGTCTTTGTAAAGCCCCTGTGACCCTGTGGTAGCAGGTGAGGCTGTTTCAATGCTTCTCCCTTCCTCTCAGGGGCTGAACAACGCAGTGGCTCTAGATTTCGACTATCGGGAGCAGATGATCTACTGGACAGATGTCACCACACAGGGCAGCATGATCCGCCGCATGCACATCAACGGGAGCAACGTTCAGGTGGGGGACTGAGGCAGTCCCTCAGGCACCTCTGGTCCAGGCAGCTGGTCCTCACCCAACTCCTGCACAGAGAGGCTGCCTAGAGGGGCCTAGACTGGCACCAGGGCCACCGGGGAAAAAGGCACAAGCTCTGCTGTGGGGTCATCACTGAGCTCAGGGCAGAAGCCCAGGTTGCTATGGGGATGTTTTGTAGCACCATCCCGATCAGAGGTGGGCTCCACACTGCCCCAAAACAGTAGGCAAGGAGGGTTAGGGGAAGAGAGGAGTGAGGAAAGGGAGCTGGGCAGGACCATCTGCAGGGGCAATGCGCCAGGGAAGAGGGATCAAGGGTGACAACAAGGATGTTGTCACCCCTGAGGGACCAGGGCAGGATCTGATTCTCCCTGTCCAGCCCCAACATCTCTGTTTTCTCCCAACAGGTTCTTCACCGCACTGGCCTCAGCAACCCTGACGGGCTGGCTGTGGACTGGGTGGGAGGCAACCTGTACTGGTGTGACAAAGGTCGGGACACCATTGAAGTGTCGAAGCTCAATGGCGCCTACCGCACTGTGCTGGTGAACTCAGGCCTGCGTGAACCCCGGGCGCTGGTGGTAGATGTGCAGAATGGGTGAGAGCCTGGGGGACCTGGACCTTCCCCTCTACGCAGGGAGAGGGCTGGTGGCCCCCCTGCTGTCTTGCCGTAGTCCTGGAGGCTGAGAGATGGGACACGGGGCCTTGCCTCCTCGCCTCTGGGATGCCTGGCTGCTTCTCCCTGCCCTGCACCCATGTGCCCAGGCACCTCGGTTTAGCCACGCAACAGGCAGAGTGTGGCCACTGCTGTGGCTTGGGCTGGGCTCAGCCTCCCTCTGATTTCCTGTTTCATCCCCAGTTACCTATACTGGACAGACTGGGGGGACCACTCCCTGATTGGGAAGATCGGCATGGATGGCACCAACCGCAGCGTCATCGTTGACACCAAGATAACTTGGCCCAATGGCCTCACCCTCGACTACATCAACAGCCGGATCTATTGGGCCGATGCGCGGGAGGACTACATTGAGTTCGCCAGCCTGGATGGCTCCAATCGGCACACAGGTGAGAGCGCTGGGGCTTCCGGGGCGCCGCCAGGCCTTTGGATCAGTCGTGGGAGCAGGAGCCAGGGCTGCTGGGTATGGTCCCCAGCTCTGGCAGCTCCTCTGTGCCTCTGACCAGGGGAAGAGGTTTGTTCCCTGGCTGAGCTGTCCCTGGAGAAGGGCTGTGCTGTGGGAGTGGTGGCGCAGGGCAGCCCCTTGCTGAGCCGCCTGCTCCCCCTTGCAGTGCTGAGCCAGGACATCCCGCACATCTTTGCGCTCACCCTCTTCGAGGATTTCATTTACTGGACCGACTGGGAGACCAAGTCCATCAACCGGGCCCACAAGACTACAGGAGCCAACAAGACCCTGCTGATCAGCACACTGCACCGCCCCATGGACATCCACATCTACCACCCCTACCGCCAGCCTGACGGTGAGCCGCAGGGCTGGGGCCAAGGGGCTGGGGTGGCCCTGGCGCTGTGGAGCAACCCTGGGCAGGAGGCTGGGGCTGGGCACGACGTGCAAAGGGACACCAGGTTGGGCAGGGGGTGCAGGAGCAGGGGGTGCGATGAGAAGGGTCTTGCAGCTGGGAGTTCACGTGCCACCCTGAGGGTCCCCCACCTTGGTCCAACTCGCGGTTGTCTCCCTGCTCTCCCCAGTTCCCAACCATCCCTGCAAGACCAACAACGCCGGCTGCAGCAACCTCTGTCTCCTCTCACCGGGCGGGGGGCACAAGTGCGCTTGTCCCACCAACTTCTACTTGGGCAGCGATGGCAAAACCTGCGTCTCCAACTGCACGGCCAGCCAGGTAACAGCTTGCCTGCCCCTGTCTGCACCTGCCTGCGTGGACATCCTCCCTGCAGCGAGCATGTGCCTGTACTCATGTGCATGTCCCTCCTGCCGTGGTTTCACCAGATCCCAGCTCCTCTGCTTGTGCCGGTGACCATGCTGTGCATCTGGGTGCTGGCATGCGCACGCCTTCTCCAGGCACAGGCAACACCTCCCTCCTGTGGCACTTCCCAGCACATACAGACTGCAGTTGTCTGGGGGTGCCCAGGGGACCCAGAGACCCTCCGGCTCTGGAATGACCTTCTGCCTGCCCCCCTCCCTCCTGCAAACCCCAGAGGCTGTGTGGCATAGGCTCAAGGTTAAGGCTTTGCTCTAGGTCAGGACACAGAGTGTCCTAGGGGTGCCTGGGAAGGGACAATGTGGAGATCAGTGCCCTTGGCAGAGTTCCCTGGGGACAAAGCCTTCTGGGGTCCTCCCTCCCCATTCCGAGCCACCCTCTCAAGCTTGTCTCTCCATTGCAGTTTGTCTGCAAGAATGACAAGTGCATCCCTTTCTGGTGGAAATGCGACACCGAGGATGACTGCGGGGACCGTTCGGACGAGCCGGAGGACTGCCGTGAGTGCCAAGTGGGGCTGACCACAGCCCATGGTGTCCCAGCACCCCGGCCACGCTGCCCGGCTCTTGCCAGCCCTACAGCATCTGTGTGCTGTCCGGAGCAGCCTGACGCTGCTTGTGCAGCTGGTCCCCCAAAGCCCTGCTGCTGCTCGGGCTTCAGGACAGCACTGCTGCTCCCTGCTCAGCTCTGGCAGAGAGGAGGGTTACCCCATTAATGGGGCTTAGAGAGCAGTGGGATAACATGCTGTCCCTGCGTGGGGTATTGTCCCATGGAGGACATCAGCCAACTGCTGCTCTTGGAGCAGAGCTGCCTCTTCACTGCGCCAGAGCCCAGGGTTGGGTGCTGGTTGCTCAGTCCCTGCTGAGGACCCCAGAGGGGAAAGAGGGAGGTTAAGGTTTGCCCTGAAAACATTCCCCAGAGCAAACGTTTCACCCTGTCTTACTCACCCCACAGCTGAATTCAAATGCAGGCCAGGGCAGTTCCAGTGCTCCACTGGGATTTGCACCAACCCAGCCTTCATCTGTGATGGAGACAACGACTGCCAGGACAACTCGGATGAAGCCAACTGTGGTAGGTTCTCCACCTCCCCTCATGACCCTCAAACCCTAGCAGGACTGCAGCATCCCAGTAGAGCAGAGATGCAGCGTGTCAGCTCTTGACTGTGCTGCCTCCTTTCCTAGATATCCACGTCTGTCTGCCCAGCCAGTTCAAATGCACCAACACCAACCGCTGCATCCCTGGCATTTTCCGCTGCAATGGTCAGGACAACTGTGGTGACGGCGAGGATGAGAAGGACTGCCGTAAGTGGAGCTGTTAAGCGTGTTAGGGATGGGGAGCGTGCATAATTAGGGGTGAGGAGTTCAGGGCTGCATCAGATCCATGTCTTTGGGTATTGGCTTCTCTCTGGGTGGTCCTGCCCCTGGGCACGGGGCTTTCTCCTTACCTCTGCTCTGCGTAGAGCCTCTGTCCACCATCACCCTGCTGCCCCTATAGACACTTCTGTTTCCTAGTGGAAACAAAATCCTTAAATCCCTCAGAGTGGCAAGTTCAATATTTGCCGTGGATTTGCACTGAGCCTATTGCACAGCTGAGGGATCTTGTGGCTTCTGCCCTGTCTCCCTGCAGCTGGTCGAGTCTTCTGGGCCCACCACAGGGCTCTGCTTCCCTCCCCTCTCGTGCATGTGGTCACCAAGCATGGCTGGACACTTCTTGTGATGCCCAGAGTATCTGCATGCCTCTCTGCTCTGTGGGGCGGTTTTGTGGAGTGGTGGCTGGCAGACCTCTGCCTGCCCCGCTGCCTCTCCTGACTCTGCTTCTCCCTCCTGCAGCGGAGGTGACTTGTGCCCCCAACCAGTTTCAGTGTGCGATCACCAAGCGCTGCATCCCCCGCGTCTGGGTGTGCGACCGGGACAACGACTGTGTGGATGGCTCAGATGAACCTGCCAACTGCAGTAAGAAGCCTGTGTGGGGAGGGAGGGGTGGGTCTGGCCACACTGAAACCGGGAGCTCCCCCGCAGCCGGTCACGTCTGTGTGTCTTTGCCTGCGGGATGGCGGGTCCCTGCAGGCGCTGCAGGCAGTGGGTGATGGTGGTGGTGGCTCTGCCTGGATCTGTCCTGCTGAGATACTCCTCTCTCCGACTTCTCCCTGGAGAACTGCTTGAAAGGGGGGGATCTTGCCCACCCTGTTCCAAGCAGGGGTGCTGCAGTCAGCTCCAGGCCAAGTACACCAGTACAAGGTGTTCATCAGCCCTGTGGAGAAAGAAATGTGCCTAGCCAATGCTAACCCCACCTCCCCTCCCCATATCCGTGTCATCTTGTTTCTCCCCACCAGCACAAATGACATGTGGTGTGGACGAGTTCCGGTGCAAGGATTCGGGCAGGTGCATCCCAGCGCGCTGGAAGTGCGACGGGGAGGACGACTGCGGGGACGGGTCCGATGAGCCCAAGGAGGAATGCGGTGAGCAGGGACTGGGACTGGGGAAACGAGCCCAGAGGGCATCTTGTGCCCCACCTTCCCCGAGGGCCAGGCTGCCCTGGTGCTGTCTGTCCCCTCCACCTCCCCAGTGTGCCTGGGGCTGGGGGAGGTTTTAGCTGCTCCTTTTCCAAACCGCGTGGGCAAGGCTGGGTCAGAAGGAGGCTGGCAGAGAGCAGCACTGCCCACCCTGCTAGCTGGCGTGCCCATCCCTCCTCTTGTGCGGGGGCAATGGTGATACCTGTCCCTGTCTCGTCCCTCCCAGACGAACGCACCTGTGAGCCCTACCAGTTCCGCTGCAAGAACAACCGCTGTGTGCCCGGTCGCTGGCAGTGCGACTACGACAATGACTGCGGGGACAACTCTGACGAGGAGAGCTGCAGTACGTGTCGCCTTTGAGCCTTTGCTATCCTGGGAGTCAGCTGTGTAGTGGAGAGGGGAGCGGTTCAGGTCCCCCCAGCCCCTCTGCCTGCCGGTGTCCCCAGCTATGGGGGGGAGCATCAGGCTGGCTAGGGCTGATGGCCAGGGAGCCCAGGGAGCAGCCTTCTCCCCCTGGACAGAACGCACCTGACTCCAGGGGTCTGGCTAGCCTGGTCCCGCAGCCAGGGCTTGGCTGCTGGCTGTTCTGAGAAGAGGCCCTAAGTGGGACAGGTAAAAGGGAGGAAGTGACCCCAATGCCCTCCCCGGCAGGCAGCGCATGGGCCCTGCGTGGCTCGCAAGCGCCTCGTCCCACTCATGGTGGAGCAGCTTTGCTTTAGACCATCATCCCGCACTTTGGCCCCATCCTGGCAGGCAGCACCCTTTGAAACAGTTTGGCCTGGGAAGGCAGTGGGGACACACTGAGCCTTTGGGACGGGAGCTGTGGAACCAGCTGAACCTGGGTCACAAACCTGGACCTGGACCAGCATGTGGGAAGGCAGCCGGTCCCCAGAAGCCATGGCAGATGATCAGGTTGTTGCCCCTTAATGAGTTACTGCTTGTTAGCGAAGCTGTGCCAGCACCCGCCCTGCTGAGCAGCAGAGGACTGTGACCGTCTGCGTGGACGAGACAGTTCTTGGGGCTCTGCTGCAGGCAGGAGCCCTGTCCTGTCCCTCCGGAGGGGCCCAAGCTGCCCATGGGATGGCACCGGGGTCTGCTGCCAGCTGCAGGGGCCTGGGCCGAGCCAGACCCTCTTCCCACCATGCAGCATCCGCCCCGGGTCCCTCTGTCATCCTGCAGCTCTCTAGGGTGCAACTTTTTTTTCTTTTCTGTTGATTTCACGCCGTGTTTTTGAGTTTGTGCCATTTCACTTCATCTTACGTTTTTCTCCATTTTCACACTGTCGTTATGGGGCGCTCAGAGGTAGGTTCCTACCAAAATCTTTTAATTCCATGTACAGTCTCTCTAAAATAAATGAAGACAATAACTTCCAGGTGAGGGCAGAGGGGTCAGGACTGGACAACTCAGGCGGATTTACTGAGCATCAGCACCAGCATCTCCCTCCACTGGAGCCACAGTCAGGGAGGGTCCGACCCTGCTGCCTCCACTGCCGGGGCCCGTGCATGGCTCATACTTGGCTCCAAAATCTGTCCCACCTGACCCTTCCTGCTCCAGCTGGACACCCCCTGCCCCCTTCCCCTACAGTCCTGTTGGCTTCTGCACTGCGGCCAGAGGGGGCCGCCTGCCCCGACACGTCCTACACCTGGGGCCTCCCTGGGGCAATGGGGAGGGGAAGGGTTCCGAGAGCTGTCCCACGCAGGAGACTGCGCCACGTGCTGTCCTCCTGCAGATGGATTTGGCACCAACTCTGCCAGTGCCAGCCCAGCAGGTGCATTGAGCTGCGAGGGGGAGTCTGTCCCCATGCCCTGCAAGGTGGGACAAGTGTGCTGGCTCTGCCAGACCTGGCCAGGGCACCACTGCCTTTCCTCCTGCCTACAGCTGCTGGTGGGGCAGCAGACATGGGCAGCAGGGAGCTGTGGGGCTATAGTGCTGCCTTCAGTGGAGAATGCCTTGGGGGACACATGCAGCCAGGAAGCTGCCAGAAGCAAGTCTGTATGACCACAGTACCCCCTGAAAACTCCATTTCCCTGCAGGGAGCTGGGGAACCCTGGAGTGGGATGGGAAGGGGACTGGGAGGTGGTATCAGCCGTGCCCCTCTCTGGCAGTTTCCCTGGCTCTGCTTGCACCCCACCCTGTCCCCAGTGCCACTGGATGTGTGTCTGTGTCAGCCTGTGCCCCCCCAAGCTGTTGGCCAGGGAGACCTTCTGCCCTCGCAGCCCTGCCTGCAGCCCGTACTCAGGGGGACGCCCTGTGTTCTCTGTTGCCAGCACCTCGGCCCTGCTCAGAGAGTGAGTTCTCATGTGCCAACGGTCGCTGCATCGCTGGCAGGTGGAAGTGTGATGGGGACCACGACTGTGCAGATGGCTCTGACGAGGTACGGTACAGAGGGCAGGGGCTCCCTGCCAGCACCTTCGCCCTGTCCATGTGTGGGAGTGGGGACATATCCCACCCAGTATGCCTCTGCCGGTGGTCGCCCACCACCAAGCGGGGCTGAGAGCCTGGTCCTGGCTGCAGTCGCAGGATGGGAGGCTGCCACAGCCAGGGCTGTCTCTGCTAACCATTGTCCCTTGCATTTCCCCTGCAGAAAGACTGCACGCCACGCTGCGAATTCGACCAGTTCCAGTGCAAGAACGGGCACTGCATCCCCATGCGCTGGCGCTGCGATGCAGATGCAGACTGCATGGACGGCACCGACGAGGAGAACTGCGGCACTGGGGGTAATGGCAGTACTGTGTGGCTCCCTCGGGGCTGGTCGTTTTTCCCCCATGCCCTCGTGTCTCCTGTGTCCCCGCTGTGGGTGGGAGTGCTCCCCTGTGCATGAGTCAGCACCACTCTGCCTGGCCCCAGGGCACGCACAGACACATATCCAAGCCCTGGAGAGCCCCCAGCTATACTAGAAATTGGAGTTGCGGCCCCAGACCGGTGTTTTGGCAGCCAGGCAGCACTGGCTGATGTGTCTCCTCCTGCCCCGTGCTGTCGCAGTTCGCACATGCCCCTTGGACGAGTTCCAGTGCAACAACACGCTGTGCAAGCCCCTGGCCTGGAAGTGCGATGGGGAGGATGACTGCGGGGATAACTCAGATGAAAACCCCGAGGAGTGCTGTGAGTGACACCGCGTTGCCTCTCCCCGCTCCTGGCAAGGCCCTGCCTGGCACACATCTGCCTGCAGGGGCAGCCGCCTGCCCTGAGCACCCGCACGCCAGGGAGGGGTGACAGTCCCAGAGCTTGGGCACCACTGCGGGTACCCGGGGGGGCTGTGGGTGCCTCTGGCAGCTCCACACGTCCCCTCTAGATGGGTCCCCTTGAGGGCGGCCGGTGGGGCCAAGTGGGCAGGAGGTGGCTCCGGTCGAGAGAGCGGAGTTGCAGAGGTGCTGAGCCAGGTGTGGGGCTGGCAGTGGGGAGAGGGAGCTGAGAGGGCAGGGGGCTGGGTGAGAAGAAGGTTGACCCTACTGCAGCTGGGCCAGCAACTGGGCAATTGTCTTTGCTTCAGTCTCTTTGCTTTAGTCTCTGGAGCCCACTCGCCCCCGTGTGACAGGCCTCCCTGGAGAGCGGGCAGAGGCCGAGCAGTGGCTTGTGACAAGTGTGACAGCCTGGCTATGGCGTCTCCTTTCACCGTCACCGTTTGTTTCTGTTTGCTGGTGCAGTGAAATTCCAGTGTCCCCCCAACAGACCGTTCCGCTGCAAGAACGACCGGGTATGTCTGTGGATCGGTCGACAGTGCGATGGCATTGACAACTGTGGAGACAACACGGATGAGAAGGACTGCGGTGAGTGAGGCTGCCCTTGGGCACCGCTCTGTGCTCGGTGTGGATGGGGCAGTGGGTCGCCGCTGCCCTCAGGCTGGTCCTTGCAGAGCCCTGGGTTTAGCCCAGGTGTTGGGGGTTTGCTTTGCCCACTCCTTCCCAAAACCAGGAGGTGGGCACGGGCATCCTGGGTCCCTGCCTTGTCCCTTCCTGCGCCATTCACACCCTGTGGCTCCTGTGGGGCTGGGTGCCCAGGGACGTGGAGTGTCACAGCCGCTGCCCGTGCTCCCGCAGAGTCACCTACAGCCAAGCCCAAGAGCTGCAGCCAGGACAAGAACGAGTTCCTGTGCGAGAACAAGAAGTGCATCAGTGCCAACCTCCGCTGCAACTTCTTTGATGACTGTGGAGATGGCTCTGATGAGGAGTCCTGCTCCCACGGTGGGTGGGGAGCTGGGGTGTTGGGGGGGCTGAGGGTGGACACTGGGGAAGCCATGAAGGCACAGGTGCTGACGGCGCGTCCCACCCCAGACCACAAGTCATACGACTGCATGACCAACACCACCATGTGTGGAGACGAGGCCCAGTGCGTTCAGTCACAGTCCACCACGTACTGCATGTGCCGCAGAGGCTTCCAGAAAGTGCCAGACAAGAATTCCTGCCAAGGTACTTCCCGCCGCTGCCAGAGAGGGCTCAGGGTCAGGCTGTCGGCTTTTCGGTTGGTTTTTGCCAGTAAGATGTGTCTTCACACCTGTGGAGTGGCTGGGGTGTCAGAAATGGTGTCCTTGGGGCACAAACATGGGGAATGGGGAGAGATGGGGTTTCTGAGCCCTGGGTAGCATAGACCAGCCCCCAGAGAGGGGCCGGCCCTGGCCGTGTGCATGGGGGCACCCTCCTGGTTGCTCCCCTGACTCCTGTCTCCTGCCCAGACGTCAACGAGTGCCTGCGCTTTGGGACCTGCTCTCAGCTCTGCAATAACACCAAGGGCTCCCACATCTGCAGCTGTGCCAAGAACTTCATGAAGACAGACAACATGTGCAAGGCAGAAGGTCAGGAGGGAACGGGGGTGTACACAGATCCTGTGTGTGCCCATGCTGCCCTGCAAGACCCAGCTGCTCTTCCCTCCCTGCTCCTCCTCCTCCCCCTGCACCTCTGCCCACCCTTCCTTCTGGCACTGCTGAGGGCAGGTGCCGGGTTCTGCCAGTGCCGTCAGTCTGTCCTTCCCTGGCAGAGCAAGCCCCAAGGGGGTGCCAAGCTCCCAGTGACCTTGTCCCCTGCACCACCGTGGAGCTGGGCTGACCCCCTGCTCCCAGCCCAGCCTGCACCAACGGCTCCTCCTCTGCAGGCTCCGAGCACCAAATCCTCTACATCGCGGACGACAACAAGATCCGGAGCATGTACCCCTTCAACCCCAACTCGGCCTATGAGCCAGCCTTCCAGGGCGACGAGAACGTGCGCATTGACGCCATGGACATCTATGTCAAGGGCAACAAGATCTACTGGACCAACTGGCACACGGGCAGGATCTCATACCGGGAGCTGCCTGCCTCTTCTGCTGCCTCCACCGCCTCCAACCGCAACCGGCGCCAGATCGATGGCGGCGTCACCCACCTGAATGTGAGCTCTGTCAGGGGCATGGCAGGAGGCACCAAGGCTGGGCTTCCAGCATCCTCTGCCCTCACCTCTCCCCCCCTTTCTGCCCTTCCCAGATCTCGGGGCTGAAGATGCCACGGGGAATTGCCATTGACTGGGTTGCTGGGAACATCTACTGGACAGACTCGGGGCGGGATGTCATTGAGGTGGCGCAGATGAAAGGCGAGAATCGCAAGACGCTGATCTCGGGCATGATTGATGAGCCCCACGCCATCGTAGTCGACCCGCTTAGGGGGTGAGAGCCCTTTCTCCCTTCCCTCTGCCCAGCCCTCACCCCGGCTCCTCTCACCAACAAACCCATCTGTGGTGGAAGCTCCCTGTGCCCCAGCATCACTCTTCATGTCAGCTCGAGTTGCTGTGCCTTGGAGTCAGCTGGCCCATTGGGGTCACGTTAGTGATTCTAGGATGCTGTGGGGAGAACGCAGGAGGGTTTCTCCGCCCATGGGGCGTCGGACTGTCCTGGTCTTCCCCTCCTTGCTCCCCTGCCGGGAATGACCTGCCCGTGTCCTTTGCAGGACTATGTACTGGTCAGACTGGGGCAATCACCCCAAGATCGAGACGGCCGCTATGGACGGGACACTGCGTGAGACCCTGGTGCAGGACAACATCCAGTGGCCAACAGGTGAACAAAGACGGGTGCCAGGAGGGGCACGAGGGGTGGCAAAAGCTTTGACAGGAGGGGTGTACAACCAGCTCGTGTTGGGGACGTTCGGCCTGGGAGCTCTGAGCCCCGTGGCAGGAGTGTGTAGGGGCGGCAGGGGGGCTGCTCTGCTGGCCACATGGTCAGGAGGGGCTCGGAGTGGGCTTGGGGGCCCATACCTCACTGGGGTTATGTGTGCCCCCTCAGGCCTGGCTGTGGACTACCACAACGAGCGGCTGTACTGGGCCGACGCCAAGCTCTCCGTCATCGGCAGCATCCGGCTCAACGGCACTGACCCCGTCGTAGCCATTGACAACAAGAAGGGTGAGCAGCACCTGAGACCCGCCAGAGCTGGCAGGGAGGAGAGGGACCTGCCCAGGGGCAATGTCCCCAGGGTGGGGTCCCGGCATAGCCCAGCTCCCCGGGGCCCCTGGCCTGGGTCGTGCTGCAGGACAGACCCCAGCGCTGAGCCAGGGATGCTCAGCAGATGGCAGCAAGGGCGGGTTTTCCTTGTTAAATGCTCCACAGCAGGACCAGAGCCTGCTGGCAATGCTGTCCCCCCAACACTGTCCCCCTCATACAGGGTGGGAGACCCTGGCCTCAAATCCATCCAAAATCCCTAATCAGCCCTGCCCAAGGCAGTGAGCTGCCAGCTGTGCTGCCTCTGCCTGCACATGTCCCCTCTTCGTTTCCCCAGGGCTGAGCCATCCTTTCAGCATTGACATCTTTGAGGACTACATCTACGGTGTCACCTACATCAACAACCGCATCTTCAAGATCCACAAGTTTGGGCACAAGGCTGTCACCAACCTGACATCTGCCCTCAACCATGCCACCGACGTTGTGCTCTACCACCAGTACAAGCAACCAGAGGGTGCGTGCTGGGCCTGGGACCCCTGCCCTGCTCCCGGGGTGGGAGGGAGGTGCCCGGGGCCTGATCTCTGATGCAGGGTGCCAGAGGGCAAGGGGCAGAGCTTGGGGCAAGAGGGGACACAGCCACCCAGCTTCACTGCCCAAAGTGGGGGGCATCTGGATGGGCAGAGCAGGAGGGGTTAGTGGGGAGGGGGGTAGATTGGGAGGAGGCCAGCTGCAATGGCAAGCTGTCAGCTGGTGACCCCAGGGCATCGGGGGACGGGCACAGGGCTTGGGCAGCTGTAGGGCCGTGGGGGATGTCCTAAAGCTGTTGGGGAGTAGTCATTTGCCAGGAGGGCTGTGGGTCACCCCGCCGTCCTCACCCCACGTCATCCCCTCCCCTCTCGGCAGTGACCAACCCTTGTGACCGCAAGAAGTGCGAGTGGCTCTGCCTGCTCAGCCCCAGCGGCCCTGTCTGCACCTGCCCCAACGGCAAGCGCCTGGACAACGGCACATGCGTGGTCATTCCCTCGCCCACTGTCTCCCCCGTTGGTAGGTGGTCTGGAGGAGGAGGGGGGTTCTGCCCGGCGCAGTCCCACTCACCTCCATCCCTCCCTCCCAGTGCCTACCACCGATACCTGTGACCTGGTCTGCTTGAACGGCGGCAGCTGCTTCCTCAATGCCCGCAAGCAGGCCAAGTGCCGCTGCCAGCCGCGCTACAATGGGGAGAAGTGCCAGATCGATCAGTGCTGGGACTACTGCCAGAACGGGGGCACGTGCGCCGCCTCCCCATCGGGTGAGGCTGCTGGGGGCGAGCCTGGGGGTTGGGGCTGGTCCTGGGCAGATGGACAGATGGGGAGCATGCTAATGGCTCTTGTTCTCAGGCATGCCAACGTGTCGCTGCCCCACTGGCTTCACGGGGCCCCGGTGCAACCAGCAAGTGTGCAGTGACTACTGCCTGAACAACGGCAGCTGCACCGTCAACCAGGGCAACCAGCCCAACTGCCGCTGCCTGCCTACCTTCATCGGGGACCGCTGCCAGTACCGTGAGTGCTGCCTGCCCGTGGCAAGCGTTGCTGGGGACAGTGCCTGGGAGATCGGACTGCTGGGTCCCCCTCTTCTGGGGGATGCTCTTTGGGGACCTCTGGGGACAATGCCTGAGAGGGTGGACTCCCACGTCCCCGTCTTTTAGGGGATGCTCTCTGGGGACCCACAGTGGTATGATGCTCCATGAGGGACCGGGGCCGCAAGCAGCCCTCCAGAGGGGCTGGCGGTCCGAGCGGCCGGCCTGGGACTGCCCACCCTGACCCCACCGTCTCTTGCAGGGCAGTGCTTCAACTACTGTGAGAACGAGGGTGTCTGCCAGATGACAGCCAGCGGCGCCAAGCAGTGCCGCTGCCCTCCACAGTTCGAGGGCACCCAGTGCCAGGACAACAAGTGTTCCCGGTGCCAGGAGGGCAAGTGCAGCATCAACAAGCAGAGCGGAGAAGTCTCCTGCATGTAGGTGCCGGGGACATCGAACTCGAGGGAGGAAGAGGGGATGGTGGGCACAAGGACCCAAGAAAAAAAACTGTGTCCCTGTGGCTGGATTGTTGGGGATCAGCCACAGCTGAGAGATGCTGGGTTAGTAATTCAGGGCACCTAAGAAATCTGGGAGATCTTGGGGCCCCAGGAGGAGGCAATGGAGGTGTCTGTCCCCCAAGCCCATCCTGATGTCCCAGAAGCCGTCTGTGTAGCACAGCTGTGAGCCGTGCTGGAGGGATGAGCTAACAGCCTCCAGCGAGCAGAGTCCCAGGTGCTGGGTGGGAGGACACGGGGCAGGCCAGGGGTACACATGTGCCTGATCCTCTCTGCCACACAGCTGCCCAGATGGCAAAATAGCACCCAGCTGCCTGACCTGCGACAATTACTGCCTGCACGGTGGTACCTGCTCCATCAGCGACAAGACACAGCTGCCCGAGTGCCTGTAAGCAGAGCTGGGAGCTGGGGGGGGCAGTGGGGGGATATGGGTGGGCTACTTGCCCCCCCAAGCAGAGGGAGCACATGACTGACAGACCCCAATCTGTGTGCCTCCCCGACCCCCAGGTCTGTGCCCCACCTCTCCCTCCCCCTCCCTGCATGCTGTCCTGCCCCTGCTAACCCCGGTGCTCTCCCTGCGCTCTCAGGTGCCCAGCGGGGATGACGGGGACGCGCTGTGAGGACTTCATCGTCAGCGAGCAGCAGAGCAACCGTACGTATGGGGCAGTCCTGCCCCAGGGGACACTGCAAGGCCTGACACCAAACCAGGGGTGTCAGGGGCGCATCTTTGCCTGTGAAGCCAGGGTTTCCCAGTGCCCCCATGCAACTCCTGAACCCCATTCTCATGTGGAGAGGGGGCAGGTCCTTTCCCGCAAGGCAGGGCCAGCCCAGGCTGCTGGACCAGCTGCTGCCTGGGGCTCAGGGTGTTCGGGCACCAGCCCCCGCGCATGCTCTGACTGTACCTGCACCTCTCGTCCCGCAGGAACGGCCTCCATTGTCATCCCCATCCTGCTGCTGCTCATCCTCCTCACCGTGGTGGCTTTTGTTTGGTACAAGTGGAGGATTAAAGGGTGAGTCCAGGCTGTTGGGGGCCAGGAGGGAGCATTACCCAGCCAGGACAGAAACCCTCCTTGCAGGGCTTGAAAGCCTTGATTGTGCAGGACAAACAAAGAGGTCCGCTGGTGGGGTGGGGGCCCTGTTCGCTGCACTCGGTGTTGCAGGCACTGACCCCTTGTCTCACACCCTCCCCAGCGCCAAGGGCTTCCAGCACCAGCGGATGACAAACGGTGCCATGAACGTGGAGATCGGGAACCCCACCTACAAAATGTATGAGGGGGAGCCTGACGATGATGTGGGGGAGCTGCTGGACGCGGACTTTGCCCTGGACCCTGACAAGGTGAGGAGCACGGCCACTGTGGCACAAAGGGGCCGTCGGCTGCACGGGGTCCAGCCCGAAGCAGGGGATGCAAAGGGGGTGCATGCTGAGGTGAGGGGCACATTGCTGCAGCAGTGTTGGGGGTCCCTGGGGCTGCTCTCTATGCAGAGGAGGCTGGGGGGCTCAAAGGGGCTGCAAAGGCTTTGGGGGTGGATGCTGTGGGGAGGGATGGCAGCAGCTGCAGGGTCAGTGGTGCTGTACCAGGAGGAGGTTGTGGCTGGTGTGGGCTCTTGCCAAGGCACTCCGGGGCAAGGGATGCCTCTGGGGACTGCTTTGCTGGGGAGCAAGGTGTCCATGCCCCCTCCCACCTGCTCCTCCCTCTCCACAGCCCACCAACTTCACCAACCCCGTCTACGCCACGCTGTACATGGGCGCCCACAACAGCCGCAACTCACTGGCTAGCACGGACGAGAAGCGGGAGCTGCTGTCACGGGGTGTGGACGATGACCTGGCGGACCCCCTGGCATAGGGGCAGGACGGGGGCGAAGGGCCGCTGGGCTGCAGTGCCCAGGCCTGGCACAGACACCCATTGCAGGAGGCGGGCGGGGGCCGGGGGAGCCAAGAGCCACTGTATAAATGTACAAATGAAGGATTATTACTTTTCTATGTGAGCAGTATTATTACCTGTATATTCCCCGGTACCAGGCCTCAGCGCCTCTCATTGCCAGATCCGGCTTTGGTTTATTTTAAATCTCTTTACATTGGGCCCCCCCCCCTCCTCCCACCCACAGGACAAGCCAGCATTTCGGAGCAGGGATGGCACCGCTGTCAGTGTGCCAGGAAGAATTCACTGGGGCTGCTGCAGGCGGGGCTGACAGGAGACATGGGGTTACTGCTACATGGGGCGCAGGCAGGAGGGAGGCAGAGTGGGGGCTGCATGCTCTCCAGCTCTCAACTCTGTCCCCCCCAAGCCCTGCAGCCCCCCTCTCCGGGAGCCCTGTTTCCTTCCTCCCCCCAAATCTGCTACTCCCCGGGTCCCCCCTTCTCCTGCAGTGTGGCCTCTGCAAACCTTCCTCGGCCCCCCATTCCCCTCCCTCCCCACCTTTTCCTCCACCGATTCCCTCCCTCCCTGCCATTCTCGGCTCTGCCTGACTGTTACAGCAGACAGGGACAAAGGCCCCCAGCCCTGTTGTGGTGTGGAGGGTCCTCATCCCCAGCGGGCCCAGCCCTGCAGCCCCTCACTCCGGCTTGTCGCCTGCACCTCGCCCACTCTCCAACATGCACATTTTTTAACAGGAAAAAAAAACCACCACCCCAAAAACATGGAAATGACCTAGCTTTTATAGTAGAAATAAATAAACGCATGTGGGGGGAGGGCGGGGGGCGAACCCATCCTTTTATTGGGGGGAAATGTTTTAATAATTTTTGCTGGATTACTTTACAACTAAACAAAACAGATATTGTTATAAATAAAATTTTTAAAAACTGAACAGGCTGCTGGTTGCTGGGAAGGGACATGCCAGGGAGGCAGTGGGAGGGGAGCCCAGGCACTGGTGCCAGCTGGGCCCCAGGTCACCAGGTGCCATGGCCCTGACCTCCTCAAAGCCCAGCAGCACCAGTCGTGGCCTGGGGAGCGGTGAGGAGGGGTGTCACAGATGGGTGGTGTAAAGCAGGAGATCCCACCGGGGCCTCTTGCTCCATCGGGTTGCCCTGGGTGTACACGGGGGAGGGGGGAGGAGTGCACAGGGTTTTCCGTACAGGATCCTGGGCAGGGAGCATAGATGGAAGGGAGCGCTGTGCGTGCTTGTGCACGCTGAGTGTGCTTGTGTGTGTCGTGCTGCCTGGGTGCTCTCTGGGGTGTAGCACCCGTGCTGCTGCATGTGCCACTCGGGGTGATGCATGTGTGTGCACACGTGTGTGCGACTGCTCCCCGCTGCCGGCGGCACCACCCGGGGCACCCCGCTGAGCACCCTGGGGCCCCGAGCTGCTGCAGCCTCGACGTCGGCTCCTTCCCCTGCGCTGCGGGGAGCAGAAACATCACGAGGCACGGGGCATTGAGCACTGAGCACCGGCCCCGACCATCGGCGGCGCGCGCGGTCCCGGAAGCCGCCACCGGGTGGCGCTGCCGCCCTCGAGAACTGAGCGGGGGGGCTGCACGCGCACCCCCGTACGCGCACACCGCTTCGTGTGCCCCCGTGTGCCCCCCCCGTCTGCACACATCGCTTCGTGTGCCCCCCCGTGTGTGGCCCTGTGGTGGGCAGAGGCACAGCCTCCCGCGCGGGGGGCGCTGGGGCCGCGCACCGGCTGAGTGAGGGCTGCGAGGGGCAGGGGGGCGGCCAGGGGTCGCTTGCCTGACGTCTGTCCCCTCCCCAGCGACCACTCGGGTGCCCCTGCCCTGCCACTCTTTGCCCCGGCCACTCTCCCCCCCCATGCAGCCTCAGGCACTGGGCGCTGGGCCGCGGCCGGCAGGGATGACCGGGGCAGCACCAGGTGCTGAGAGCAGGGGGCTCGGGAGGGACCACCTGCACCCCTTGGACAGTGGAGGAGGCCGGAGGGCAGGGCCTGCCAGCCAGGGGCTCACGTCCACCCTGGCAGGCTTGGGCTGAGCAGGACAGGAGTGAGGGCTGGCCTGTGCTCAGGGCATCAGGCCCTTGGGCACGTGGCCTCACCCTGCCCTGGCCACACTTGGCCCCACTGTGTGCCAGGGCCGCAGCAGCAGAGCCGGGTGTGGGTTGCAAGGGGAGCCTAGGGCTGTGGTAGGGCCCCGTGGCACCCCTGGCCTGTGGCTTGGCACAGTGGGTCAGCTCTCTGCACCCTCCTTGCCAGCATCCACCTCAGCACCAGCCCCCCCTTGGCCTCCTGCAGATGCCGAGCCGAGGACATGGCTGCTGCCTTTGAAAAGCCCAAACCCCTCTGCAAAGGGATCCAGCACGGCCCGAGCATGGCGCAGCCCTCAGATCTATTTCAATACCGGCTCTTTGTTCACTTATCAGTTTCTTATATCTCCTCTAGAGGTTTTTTTCTCTCTTTCCCCTCTCTCCCCCACCCTTTTTCTCTTATTTTTCCTTCAATCTTTTTTATTTTTTTAAACCTTCACTTGTTTCCCCTCGCCATGCCTCTGCCCTTCCAGATCTTAGGCCAGTGGGCTGTTAATTGTGTGGGAGGGGTCTTCCCAGAGCCTCCTGGACCTCTCACAGAGCCTGGTCTCCCTTTGCTCCCTGATGAGACTGTTCAAGGGACACCAGGACACCCCTGGGAGTTTGCTCCAGTGATGTGGGGCGAGGACCCAGCTGCATAGGGGTAGTGTGCCTAGAGGGCCCACAGGCCGTGCCGGCGAGGTTGGCCCCACACAGCCCCTGGCCAGGGTTCAGCTGCCCCATCCCTTCTGCAGTCCTGGGGTGAACAGGGTAAATGCAGCACTGGGGGGAAGCCAGCACTCAGGTCCCTGGGGGGATTGTTGTGGTATCCAGCCTGGGCAGGGAGAGGGCCGCGGAGGCTCCTGCCAGCGTGGGAAGCAGGGAGCTGAGGAGGAGCAAGGAGCACAGGCTGCGGGGCTGGCAATGGCTCTCACACCAGTTGGTAGCACTGGCACCGCAGCAGCAGCAAGAGACGGGCTGAAGGGACCTTCCCTGGAGGGAGGGCTCCCCTGCGTCCTGGCTGCAGATCCTGAGCGCGAGGTGCCACGTGCCCCTGCCGGGGCGGTACTGCATGCTGCCCAGGTCTAGTGTGGGGATTGTATGGGGCTGGCTGGGGCCCCGCAGCCCTGCAGTGCCAGGACTCCCCAATACCCCCTGCTTCACGTCGGCGCTGCCCTCTCCTTTCCCTTTCCTTTCTCTCCTTTTTCCCTTCATTTCACTCCCTCTCCCTTTCCGTTGCTTATTTCTCTTTTACCTTTTATTCATTCTGTCTCCACACGTACGCGCAGTTCTGCAACGGTCCCCCCATCCTGTGCTTGCCCCCAGCCCTGCTGATACCAAAGCCCCTGCCGGCAGCTTTCCGAGGAAGGCGAGTAGATAATAATAGTAGTAACAGTAACAATAATAGTAATAACAATAAAGTGATAGTGTTGGGGAGGTGTCATGGTTTAACCCCAGCCGGCAATTAAACACCACACAGCTGCAGCTGTGTCCCCTCCCAGCATCTTGTGCACCCCCAGGCTACTCACTGGTGGGGTGGGGTGAGAAGGAGAAAAGGCCTTGACTCTGTGTAAGCACTGCTCAGCAGTGACTAAAACATCCCTGTGTTATCAACACTGTTTTCAGCACAAATCCAAAACATAGCCCTATACAAGCTACTATGAAGAAAATTAACTCTACCCCAGCCGAAACCAGCACAGGAGGGATCCCTGTTGAGCTGGGGTGGGTATAAGAACACCTGGCAGACTCCTCAGAGAGGGGCCCAGCACCGGGCTGGAGGGATAAGCACACGTGTGCATGTGTGCGCACACACATGTACATGTAGGCGATGCAGGTTGCACGTCCAGCCTGAGACATGGTGTGTGTGCTGCAGGTGGGGGTGTTTGCACGCTCCAGGATGTGCAAGGCAGGGGTGCCTGTGTGCAGGCATCCTTGGTGGGTGTGCGGGGCCTGGGGGCTGCCCCCCAAAGACCCTCCTGTAGGGTGGTCCCCCTTCTCTGCTGGAGTCTTTGGGGGGGCCCAGCAGCAGGGGACCCTCTCCCCTCCCCAGGTGCAGCTGGGCAGGATGGAGATGGGCAGGACTGTCCCCTCCAGGTGCTAGTACATCCCCCCGGACAGGAGCAGAACCGGGGGCATCCCGGGGTACTGGGGTCTCCCGGGAGAGTGGTGCAGCCCCGGCTCTGGCCCCTCCCCGGGCTCAGGGCTGGCCCGGAGACACCTCGAGGCGCGGGCAGGGGCCGGGTGCAGGGTCCCCGGGGCGGCCCCCGGAGCCGCCCCCGCCCGCTGCCCGGTGCCCGCCGCCAGCTGCCCGGTGCCCCCCCCGCGGGGGCGGCGGGCCGGGATTGGCGGGGCGCCGCGGAGGCGCCGCCCGGCCCCAGCAAGTCTCCAACTTTCTTCCTGCCTCCCCTCGCCGCCGCCTCCCTCCTCCGCCCGCCCTGCCGCGCTCCCTCCATCCCGGGAGCCCCGCGGAGCCCCGCGATGCTCCGCTGCCGCCTGTCCCTGCTCGGGCCCTGGCTGCTGCTGCAGGTACGGGGGGATCGGGCGCGCCCCGGCCGCACCCGCCCGCGGGCGGCAAAGTTGCTGCTGCCGCCGAGGGGGTGCGCGGTTCCTGGGGGGGCGTGCAATTACCGGGGGGGGTTGCAGTTCCAGGAGGGGGGGGGTCGTGCAATTATTGGGAGGGTGGTACAATTCCGGGGGGGTCCGTGCCATTCCGCGGGGGGGACGTGCAGTCCTGGCGGGAGGGTCGTGCAGTGGCGGGGGGGGACGTGCAGCTACTGGGGAGACGTGCAGTTCGGGGCGGGGGAGGTCGTGCAATCGCGCGGGGGCTCGGGCAGTCACGGAGATAGCGGACAATTGAGGGGGGCTTGTGCAATCCTGAGGAGGGGGTCATTTGCAGGGAGGTGGAGAGTTATACGGCGGGGGGGCACGGGTCAGGGATTGCACAGCGGGGGGGTCCTGCTCTTCCCAAGTTGGAGAGGGCCCGGGGCTGTCCCGGACTCTGCACGGGGGGTGCGGGGCACCGCTCTCGGACATCGGGCGGAGCTGGGGGCCGGGGGGGCCCGTGGGGCGGGGGGAGCAGCGGTGGGTCCCGCCGCCGGTGCAGCCCCCGTGCACCCCCCGGTTGCGAGCAGCCCCCCCCACCCCGTTGCAGAGCGCTGAAGGCGCCGTCTGGCAGGTGCGGGGCGGGGGGGGGGCAGCGAGACGCGCGAGACGGAGCCGCGCGTGAGCGTGGGGGCGGCCGCGCGTGGGCGGGTCGGGTCCTCTGCTGGGGGGAGCTCTGCGGGGGGACCCGGGGCCCCTGCATGCCGTGGGGTGCACTTGTCCCACACCCTGCACCTGCATCGCACCTGCGAGTGGGAGCAGCTGGGGGGAGGCATGGTGAGTCCCCTGCACTGGCTGGCTTTGCTGGGGAGTGTGGGGGGGCCCAGCTGCACCCCGAGCAGAGCTGGGGTGACAGAGGTTTCCCTGGCTTCGCCAAGGGTGTGAGCACTGAAACCACCTGCAGAGGTGATGCCTCATTTCTGTCCTGACTTGGTGCGGGCTCAGCTCCGGCACCGGCGTGGCCTTCACCTCTGCCGAGGGGGGCATCTCCCCACCAGCTCCATCCCACATCTCACCGGGGTGCCCCCTCAGCCAGGTGCATTTACTCCAAGGACAGGCTTGGCTTTGCCAAGCCGGGTGGGGGGCTTTGCCTGTTCTTGCCCCTTTGCCTGTCTGTGGAGGTTGAGGAGAGGCTGCAGATGCAGAGGCACCCTCCGCAACCGCAGAGCCCTCCCTGTGATGTCCCCCGGACCCAGATACTAAATGCTTCTCAAGGCCACTCACCCCTCTGTGTCCCCCCTCTGCCACCTCCTCTTGGAGCCCAGCAAGGCTTTTCCCCCCCAGCGGGAGCTGCTGGGTTTGGGGACTACAGCTGCATCTGGCACCAGCGTCTGTTGTGGTCATGAATGGGGGGATTTGTGCCCCCCCAGCCCTGCTGGGGGGGCCGGGCTCATCACCCAGCAGATCTGATTTCCTGACACTCCATTTTTACTTTCTGTGTTTCATGAATAAAATCAAACGAGTCAATTCCCTCTCAGGAATTGGATGCACATCAGGGACACCTCCCCCTGCACAACCCTACCCCCCAGGCGAAGGCTCTTGCAACTTGTCTTTCTCTGGCACGCTCCTTTCTGTACATATATAGATGGATAGATGTGTGTGTGTGCGCGTGTGTGTGTTAGTGTGTGGGGGTGGCTCTGCGTGACCCCCCACCCCTCCCTGTGTCCATCTAACGCAGAGCATCTGTCTGTGCTGGAGCTGCTTCAAGACAAATGGTTTTGTTTTGATGAAATCAGGAGCAGGGCGCTGCCCCTGTCCCCCTCCCTGCCTGCACAGGCAGCAGCAGTGGGGGCTCGTGGCCGGTGGGAGCGGGCCTGTCCCAGGGCATGGGATGGGCATGTGGGTGCAGGAGCCTCCTGCCGCATGCATGGGGAATAACCCCGGGAGATGCTGGCAGGGGCAACCCCTCTGCGGTGCGGGACCGGGCAGTGGTCTGTGGGCTTCCTGGCGTGGGGACAGGTTGCAGGAGGTACCGGGCTCTGTACAGCCGCACGCCCAGCTGGGTCACAAGGGCAGGGAGATGGAGCTGTTCCTGCCCCTTCAGTCCTCTGGGCCTGTTGGGGAGAAACTTTCCCGGCCCTTCTCGGGGGACAGGAGGCAGCCTGATGGGTGGGGGGGACCCCACTGGCTCCCCCAGCCCCAGTTGCTGCACTGGACCGGCTCCCCCTGGCCCCAGTTGTTGCACTGGACCTGAGCTCGCCAGGGCCGGGGTTGTGGTGGGAGCTATGGGCGAAGAGGCAGATGTGGCTGCCTCCCCCGGGTGAGCACCTGGCATACAGCAGGTGCGTTCGCCCCTGGGGTGTGTGTTTGTGAGAGCATTCCTGCTGCAGGAAGGACAGACCCCTGGGATGTCTCCCCACCGCGTTGTGTGTTTGCTGATTGTCCCTGCTGGGCGTGTGTTTGTGTGCGTGCGGGTGTGTGTCTCCCTGCTGGGATGGACAAGCTCTCCCAGCCCAGCGGGTGCCCATCTCCGCCGTGTGTGTGCAGATCACCTCCCCACGGCCCCCTGCCCTTCATGGCTGCTGCTGCCCAGGATTTGCATTCTCCTTCCCTGCGCCTGGGCTCAGGATGGCAGCGCTTGGGCAGGCGGGAGAGATGCTGCCCAGTGCTCCCCGCAGGTGATCTCCCTGCCTCAGCCTTCCTCAGACTGCTGGTTTATATTTATGCATTAGATTTTTTTCTGTGCATTGAGCATTAAATCTTGGGGGTCCCTCAGAGTAGGGCTGGCCTGGCTTCCCCCTGGTTTGAGACCTGTCCAGCCCCCCAGGGGCACCCGGGAGCAATGGGAGAGACCCACGGCTGGGACAGGCTGGGCGTAGCTCCTGGGTGCTTCCTACAGCTGTCCTTGGGCTCAAAGAGGCGGCTGTAATTCTGCAGAGAGGAAGGGCAATTCCTGGCCAATAACCTCCTGGCCTTCCCAGGAGGCGGGTGCCAGCCTTAGCCCTGTGGTCCCCGATGCCCAGGTGATAGTGTGATCCGCACCATGTGCTGAACAAGAGCCAGCAGTAGAAGGGGGCGGTGTGCCACGGGCCCCGGAGCTGGCAGGTGCGACCAGGGTGCAGCTGGGCTGCCTGGGAGGAGAGCGGGGTGTGATGGCTCAATGCAGCAGCGGGGCTGGAGCCGAGACACCGGGTGTCTTTCCTCACCCCTGCTCTGGCCCCGCTGCCTGCCTGTGCCTTTGCAGGAACGTGCCTCTCCGGCACTGTGCCTCGGTTTCCCTCCTTCCTGGCAGGCGGGGAGGTGAGATAGTGGGTGTCTGCAAAGCACCTGGAGTGTTGCTGGCAGGTTTTCCTTCCTGGATTAACCCTTCCCAGGAAAATCCTGCCTTGTAGTGCCGTTGGCCGTGCCACCAGGAGGCTGGTGGCATGGGATGCCAGCTCCCGGGAAACTCACCCCGCTTCATTCCCTTTCCCTTGCTGTCAAATTGTCTACTGGGTTGTTGGCTGACAGATGGCTTTGCTCTTAAGCAGATGCTGCCAGCCCTTTTGGTGCAAGGACACCCCTATTCACACACCCCCCCCCCCCAGCTCCCATTAATGGGGAGAATTTAACCCTTTCATGGCTCAGAGTCGTATACCTCATTTGGGGCCAGGTTTGGGTGGTGGCGCAGCCCTGCAAGCCCCCATCTGGCCAGGGGTCCCTCCGGACACAGAGCTGTAGGGGCTGGCCCTGGCAGGACAGTGCCCGGATGGCGCCTGCCGGGGCTGGGGGAGTGGCTCAGTGTATCCCCCCTCTCCTGGTTCCTGCAGATCTCCCAAGCTGACCGTTGTTGCAGCGGGTGCTGTGTGCTCAGCGCTCAGCATGGCTGAGCTAATCTATCGCCAAACAAACACACACTGTTATTCTGAAAGAAGGTTTCCAAGCGACTCATTTCCCTTTTTTTAATAACTCTTCCCTGTGGTGCCCTTTGCACCCTGAGCTGGGAGATTCAATAAGGCTGGAGCCTGGAGCGTGGTGCAGCTCAGCCTCCTGCTGAGGGGGGGGAGCAGCAGCTGGGGAGGGGGAGCACCCAGGGATGCCCCCCAGCCAGACCCACTCCTGCTTTTCCACTGTGTTGTTCTGGCTGAAATCCAGGGCCTGCTTTATTGCTTTTCTCCCCCCTCTTGTTTTTAATTGCCAGTTTTCTGCCGGGCACTGGCAGGGGGGCTGGGAGGGGGTGGCCCGAGCTGGGACAGCGAGGCAGCCGGCAAAGCGGGCACTTCCCTCTGTGACAGCAGCCCTAAGCTGAGCACCTGTCAGCCCCACTGCTAATCACACCCATGCCAATTAACACTCCCAGATTAATGACTTTTGCCCCCCCTCCCTGCATCCACAGCTCCTCCTCCCGGGGAGCCAAAGTCCCGGCAGCTGGTGGCCCAACAGTGGGGCAATGCCGCACTGAGACCCCAGCAGCCGAAGCCTCCCACCCCCCCCACCTGCCCTGGCCAAGCTCCAGCATCTCTGAAGAGCTGCCTGGCTCAGCCTTTGCGCTCAGGCGCTGAAGGTAAATGGCCCAGGAAAGATGAAGCTTCCTCTCCAGCCGCTTGGATTGCTGCTAAAGAAATAATCACGTCCCTGTGCCCATGTTCCCCCCTCCCTGCCTTTTTTCCTGATCGCTGTTGCAAAAGGAAAGTCATTGTGGAAATGAGTGCCCAGCCTGCAGAACTGATCAGCTGCAAAGAGCCTGCAGGGTCCTGCACTTGCGGTGGGATTAATTTTCCCCTCCCCAAATAAATCCCCATCAGACCCTGTTGCTTGGACAGGGGCTGACTGCTGCACACCTGGGGCACGGCAGGTTGCTCAGCCCAGTGCCACTGGCAGCACAGACCCCATCCAACCCCCATGGCTGTCCCAGCAGCTGGGCTGGCCTTGGTGGGTGTCACAGTGGGCAAAGACCCTCTCATTCCTCCTCCTGTCCCCCCAGCACTGGGCAGTGGAGCCTCTGTCCTTGGCTCCTTGGCGAGCAGAGTAATGCTTTACACCACTTTGCCTGGCGCCTGCCTCCTGCGGGAGCCTGGGCAGGGTGGTGCGTGCAAAGCAGGGCTGAATCCAGCCCCCAGGGGTTGCGAGGGGGCTCCCAGAGGATGGTGGGCTGCAGGGACCCATTGTGCCCTGCTCCTGGTGGGAGCTGGTGCCCAGCTGTGGCAGGGCACAGCCCCTGTGACCCCAGGACGGTGCAGCCCAAGAGGAGCTGCGGCCCCAGTGATGCCCTTGAGGGTCCCCTGCAGCTCTGCTGCTGGGGGGGATGTGGGGGACAGCTGTGTCCCTGCCGCTGCTCCTCCCTTCCTTCTCTTTCTGGGGAGAATAAATCTCGGCTGACCCTGAGAAAGTGCTGGGGGGGAAATGGGGGCAGTGGGGGGGGTGCAGTGCTGGAGGGGGGCATGGGGATGGGGTCCCCACTGAGGGGACAGCCCTGCGTTTGCCCCTCTCCGCAGTGACCTTCGCACCGGCCCTGCCTCATCAGGGGGTGGGGGGCCGTGTGGTGCAGGGGGGAGGAGGGGCTGGAAATGCAATTTATGATCCCGCCTGATACGATCTTATAAAATTTCCCGGGCACACTCGAAATTACATTTCCATAGCTCAGGAGAAGCGATCTCCTCGCACGCCGATACCTGCCACTTTTATGGCTACATTTATTGCAATAATAAAGTGAAATGGTGAGGCAAGGGGGTGGGGGTGGGCGGGGGGGGAGGAGAGGCAGCTGGGCAGAAGGTGGGGGCTGCATCCCTGAGGTCCCTTGGTTTGGGGGGGGGCTTGGGGGAAGCTGCCGCCTCTCTGCACCCCCAGAAAGACCTCGCCCTCCAAACAGCCAGGGCAGCTCTGGAGGGGTGGAGGGAGCCCTGCAGCCTGCTCCACTGTGGGGAAACTGAGGCAGAGCCACAGGGGCCGAGGAGGGGGAACGCAGGCATCCTGGCTGGGCATCCCTGGCTGCCGGGGATGCAGGAGCGACCTGGGACTAGTCCCTGCCGGCTCTGCCTCCGTTTCCTCACACGCTGTCCGTGTGAGCTGCCTATGTCCTGTATGCTCCTGCCCATGCCCAGCCCCAGCTCCTCCTGTGCTGTGGCAGTGCGAGGGGATCAGCCAAGGGAGCTGCGGCCCTGGTACCGTGGCTCGCGCTGGCCGTGCAGCGGTGGGCTGGCTGGGGAGCAGCCCCTCTCCCCAGTGACCCCCAGCCCCTTCTGCCCCATCCCTGCATGGCACCCAGTTACAAGCCGGGCTTTTTAGGCAGGCTGGGCTCTGGCTGGCTCTGGGGAATGCTGGCAATGCGCTGCCTGGGCGAGCAGGATTCAATTTCCTCCGACCCCATCAGCCCGCGCGTCCCCATCCCTCTTGCCGCCCCCGTGCCCCCTCGCCACTGGCTTGTGCACACCCGCCTGCGCACCCCTCTCCCCCTTCCCGCTCCATTTATCTCCTCATTTTCTCATTCTCCTTTCTTCCTTGAGTCCAATGAGTCACACAAGCCCTGAATCCTTTGCCTGGTGCTGTCTCCTCCCTTCTATTATATTTTTTCCTTTGCTCTTAACAGCACTTTTCTTTTTCACCCGTGGGGGGAGAGACTGGGGATATACATTTTTCCCTGCTCCCCCCCAGCCACCTACCAGCTCCTGTCTCACCATGAAGCCCTTAAAAGTAATAAATAAATAAAACAACGGCTGAGAAAAGAAAAGGCAGGAAACGAGTGACAGGGAGAAGGAACCAAAACGAAAGAAAGAAGGAGGAAAAAAAAAGTCCTACTTGGGCTATGAAATATTTATTAGCCAGCGCGTGCCGAGCGCGTTAATAAAGCCGCAGCATTTGCATATTTTTTCCGTCTGCAAAGAGCGAGGTGTCTGTTTAGGGGGTGAAGGCAAACACGTCTGTGGGAAGCTGATTTCTCCTGGCCCTGCACAGGTCGTACTTCTGCACGAGGCGACACCAGCCCTTGCGCGAGCATCGCTTCAGGCAGGAGTGTCACCGGGGTGACAGCTCCCGTGGGTCCTGCTGCCACCATGGGCTGCGTGTGCAAGGTGGGTGCCTGCAGCTCTGGCAGCCCTGCAGCGCCGTAATGACCCCATGGTGGATTTGGCTTTGGCGAGCTCGTCCGGGCTCTTCCTGCCCCTCCCTGAGGACATGCTGGCGCTGGGTTCGCCTGTCCTGGTGCTGGGGGTTCTGCGGCCACCTACCCGCTGGGCTGTGTTTGGGTGCTTGCAAACTGCAGGCAGTTGCAGCGGTGGTACAGAAGAAACAGAGGAAAGACCGAGGAGGACTTTGGGTAGTCACACTGAGCTCACCTCCAGGGCAGGATTTGTCCAGATGTCACCATGACTCTGGGTGGGTGGGTGGCAGGGTGGCCGTGCCTGAGTGCATCCCGACTTGTCCCTGTCTGTCACCTGCTCGACTCCTCGGTGCCTGGGACTGGGGCAGGGTCAGCATCCCCCAGAGCACAACGCCCTTTCGCCCCACCACATCCGTCCCGCCCATTGTGCTGGGGTGAATGGGGTAGCCCGTGCTGCTGCCTGTGGCTGGGTGCGGGCTCCCAGCTGCAAGTGAGGGGGGGCGGAAGGAGGTGGCTGAGTGACACCAGGGGGCTGCAAGGTGAGGAGGGGATGGGCCATGCGTGGGCAGTAGGGGGTCCGGCTGTGGGTCGAGCTGCTGCCTGCACAGATGTGGGGTGGTATGCTGTGTGTGGCAGGGCCGGTGCTGGCTGTGGCACTGAGCAGAGCCAGCCCCCCCCAGGCACCCTGGTGCTGGAGCTGCTGGCCAAGGATGGGCTTTCAAGCATCTTTGAGCTGGGATTCAGTGGGACATGGGGGTGGCCGCTGGGGACAGCCGACTGGGTTTCTCCTCTTGCCCTTGTGAGGCTGAGATGGGAAGCTCTGCCCTTCCTTCTGAGACTGTCTGCACCCCATTCCTGCACCCCCTGCCAGTGACACCCCACACCTGCCCAGCAGCCCGCAGCCACCCCTGCTGGGCTGCGCACCGCTGCTGTCCCCAGGCCCCCCTCACCTGCCCCACTCCCTGTCCTGCAGCCCTATCCTTTTGCCCTTGAGTCCTTGCCACCGGAGGAGCAGCATCTTCCGTCACAGCCTCCCCGGGGCAGGGATGGGCAGCCAGGCTGGGTCTCGTTTTGTGCTTCTGGTCTGTGACCCCAGGGGCTCCTCCCAGCTCCACCAGCACCCTGGACCCAGCCCAGGTGTCCCTAGCAGCAGGCTAATTTGTTGCCCTGGCACCAAGGAGACATCACCACAGATTTGCCTCACGGGGACTTTCATTAGCAGCCTGCCACTCACCAACCCCATCTGCACTTGCTGAGGTGGAGCAGCACGCTTGCACCTAGCGGGACAGAGGCATGGCCGTACCCCCAACATGTGCTGGGGCAGGTGCACAGGAGGCACAGGAATGCGTTCATCCCGGGGTGCTCAAACACTGCAAAGGCACACATGCAGAGCCACCTTGCTTCATGTGTGTGTGTGTAACCGTGCATGTATGCACACAGATGTGCTCACGGGGATGTGCAGGACATGTGAAGGCATTCGTGCACATTCAGCTGCACGCAGGGTGGTGCATGCATACGTGAGCAACCACAGGCATTTGTTGCATTCACCTGCATGCTGCAGGTGCACACTGGGCCGGGCAGGTACTGGGCAATCTCAGTGCACACCTGCTGGCACCCGCGGGCATGCACACTCGCACACAGACGTGGGGGCACGCACACTCAGAGCTCACTGTGTGCTCTCACCCACATGCAATCGTTCAGACGTGCGTTGCGCGCCTCAGCACGCTCAGGTGCGTGCTTGGATCCCTCCCCGCAGCCCAGCAGAGCCCACCGCTGCACCGCGTCACCCTGCCACCGCATTAGCACCCGCGCAGCACCAGCGAGATAAATGGGAGCTGTCAGAGGCACCTTGTTTGCTGCTAACCTTTGGAAATGCCACACCGCCCCAGGCTGTACTGTGCCGGGGGGAGTGGGCCCGCGGGGACTGTCGCTCACCACCTCCAATTAATCTCCTTGCACTAACGAAGGCAGCGGGGTGACAGGGGAGAGAACAGCTTGACCCTGCGCCCATGGGGAGAGCTGGAGACCCCAATCTGCAGATCGGCGCCTGCTCTGCCACCGACCCCCACCAAGGCAGGGGGACGGCTTGGAGCCGGGTGTGGGGGAGAGGCTGGCTGTAGGAACAGGGCCTTTGGTGGGGATTGTCACGGGTGCTCTGCTCCTGGCGCAGGCAGGGGCTGTTTTCCCTTGAAATGGTACCCCATCAGTGATGGCCCTGTTCTCAGGGTGCTGGGAGCTCATCACAGCCTGCACTGGGGCACCCTGCCCCTCCCCGCCACCAAGGTGACCGTGGGTCTTGGGAAAGCGGCTGACAGCGCGTGGCCCCGCCAGCAAATGGGATGTGAGTGGCCATCACTGCTGGTCCTGACAAGCCAAATTGATGCCGGCACCAGGAGCCTTCCCCGTCCCTCTGCAGCCACCCCCAGCCCTTCCTGAATCCTTGCCTGGCTGCTTGTGCACACATGGAGTGACACATGGGTGCCTGCAGACGCATGGCAGCCCTGCACAGCCACAGACATACACAGAAAGTGCACAAGGGGCTTGAGAGCAGCAAAAAAATATATTGTCTTGGGGTAACGCGTGGATGCAGCAGCACATGCATGTGTAACAGTAAAAAAACAAGCGTACCAGACAAACACACATAAATGGTGCATCACAGCCAAAGCCCAGCATGCAGCAGAGCCAGGCATGGCCCTCCTCTGGCACAGGGGACAGATCCTGGTGTGGCCAGGGAGGGAGGGGGCTCTGCACACACCTCTGCAGGGCCAGGAGGCACTGGGACCCCCATATATGCCTGTGAAGCATGTCTGAGAGGTTCACGTGCATGTGTGTGCATGCTGCACCCAACCACTCACAAGCAGAAATATTAATATTTAACGCAAGGTGTGAGTGGGACCTGCCCTGAATGCCGACAGCACTGGCAGGGTGCAGGGGGGGTGACCTTGGCTCCCCTCAGCACTGTCACAGAAGAGGCTTGCCGTCGCCCTGCTCTGCCGTGCCCCTTGCCCACAGGCTTCAAGACCCCCGGCTGGCTGGGGGAAGCCGTCCTCCTGTGACTGCACCAGGGGCTGCGGGTAGTGAGGGTCTCCCCCACGCCCCCCATGCTCCCCACAGCCCTGGACTGCGCTCATGCCGCAAGCGATAGCCCTGGCTGCATCGGCAGTCACTGCCCTGCTCTGCAATTCCCTTTCATCCCCCACTCCCCCAGCAGCTCCTGGGGAGGGACCTGGAGGCTGTCAGCCTGGCCCCTCACCCTGAGGGGCTGGGGGGCACCTCTCTCCCCGCAGGGATGGGTGCTTCTTTCCCCCAGGAGTGCCCTGCCCTGCCCGTGCCCAGTCTGTGTCCCCCAGCCCCTGGCTCCATCCTGCCCCATCCTCCTGCACAGGCTTGGTCTGGGGACCTGCAGGCCTCAGTAATGCAGGGAGCTGGTGTCATCACCTCCTTCCCCAGTACATGCCCATCCCCACTGTTTCCCACTGTGTCCCCTCCCCACTGCCTGCCTGTCCCTGACACTTCCCTGTCCCTACTGCATCTCTGTCTCCATCAATTCCCCATTACGGCCCCATTCCCATTGCGTCCCCATCCCCATTGCATCCCCGTCTCCACTGCATCCCTCTCACCACTAGCAGGGGATCATGGAAGGGGGGGTGAATTGGAAAGGGAAACTGAGGCAGAGGGAGAAGGGCTGCAGTGGCTCATGTAGCACTGCTGGGGGGAACCAGCCATCCTTCTCTCAGCCCTAGCTGAGATGGAAAGCCAACGCAGAGCTGAGAAACCTCCAGAAATCTCGGGCTGGTGGGGGCTTGGGAGGCGTGTGCTCGTGTGCGCATGTTCCTCCATGGGCTGCAGTCTCCGTGCTGCTCCCTGGCCCCTCTCTGTGGGTGCAGATGGGTAACCCCTTCCAGCTGTGGGGTTACTGGTGCCCCTCGCCTGCCTGTGCTCATCTCATGGTGAGGGAGGCCCACTGCCTCCCCACGGTGGGACACAGTGGCTCCCAAGTTGATGAATATGTACCAGTGGGATTAACGAAGGAGCGTAGCTGGGGTGGAGGGGGAGCGCCGGGGCCACTGTCCCGTCCCGTCCCCCCCCCCCTGCAAAATGCCACTCTCCTGGCCGGAGAGGGGGTGCTGGGGGGCTGCCCTTCTCCCCCTCCCCCATTTATCTCTCCATCTCGTGGTCCTGCCATGCTCACTCCCTCTCTCTGGCTGGTGAAGGCACCCGGCTTTGAAGCTGCGTTAAAATATAGATAAGGGCGAAGGCAGCAGCCGTGCTCAAAGAGAGATTGGGGAGGGAGCCGGGGGATGGCCAGACCGGAGCGGGGGGCTGCGAGGATGCTCAGCCGCAGCTTCACACTGCACAGCCCCCTGTTCCCCCCTTCCCGGGCTGGGCTGAGACCCCACAAATCCTCCTCCTGCCCACAGACCCGGGGCCAGGCAGCCCTGTCCAGACCGGCCAGTTGCCGGGGCAGAGGCAGAGCCCGGGGGCAGAATGACTGGTACCGGCAGCAGCAGCCCGGGCTGCCTCCTCTGCCGGGGCCGCCTCCTTTGCCGGTGCGGCACGGGCAAGAGCGAGCACATGCCAGAGCAGATTTACAGGCTCAGCCCGGCACACGCAGCATTAGGGGGATGAGGCAATAGATCCCGGAGACAGCAGTGCGCAGCCTGGCCGGAGACTCCAGCTCAGCAGCTGGAGAGGAACAGGGCAAGTGTGGGGGCCTGTGGCAGCCCCCCGTGGTGCTGCTCCATCCCTTGTGGGTGCCCAGCAGAGACCGGTCCCTGCACACAGACCTGCCTGGCTGCGGAGGAGGGACCGGGGGGGGGGGGCTCACCCCTCTCTGATGGGGGGGCATGAGAAGAGCACCCTGTGCTCTGAGGGGGAAACAGCGTTGAGCCATTCTGACAGTGCTGCAGGGTGGCTGGTGCCAGGATAAGACTCCAGCAATGGCAGGCAGAAGCCATCCCCAGCACCTCTTACCCTGCCTCCAGCCCCACTGGCTCAGATTCAGTGCTGAGGCATGCCTCAGTTTCATATGGGGGCACAGCCTCCCCATGCTACCCCCCAGGCCCTTCCAGCTGGCGCCTCTGCTTGCCGCCCTCTTTCCCCGCTCCTCTCCTCCCTGCGTCCCCCTCAGGAAACAGGTCGTCCAGAGCAAAAACGGCCAGAGCAGCCCAAGCACCTGCCAGCTCGCAGGTGACAGTGATTGACGAGGCTGGGGCTGACAGAGCAGCATCCTGCACACCGGGAGCAGCTGGCAGGGCAGGCAGGGGCATGCTGGGCACCGGGGTGCAGAGCCAGGAGCAGTCAGGCTGAGGGATGGGGAAGTGGGGGGGGGCAGGCAGGCTCGGGCAAGGGAGGGACATGGAACACGTCAGAGATGGGATCCCAGGGCTGAAGAGGTGCCAGCTGGCTCTGCTCACCGCTGCTGAGCTGTGCGATGTTGGTCCCAGCAGCCGGACAGGCAGAGCAATGGCCATGGGGGAATCTCAGGAAGGGGACACTGCGGTCCCATCCCAGCTGGCACCAGATGGGAGGTGGGTTCCAGCCCCCTTGGTGCGCAAAGTCCCTTTCTCAACTGGTGTGGCTGGGAGATGCTGTGTGAAACCCCAGCACTGGCTGCATCTCCAGAGGGTCCTGGTATGCCAGTGCCCATCAGGGCCTCCTTAACCAGGCTCACAGCTCGCCCAGGTTAGAGAGACCAGGCAGCTGGTCTCCATCGTGGCTCCTTGCCTCGATTTACCTCACCAGGAGAGGAGCTGCCTCTCCCCACCCCATGAGAGCCCTTGCCAAGGGCTCCTGCCTCTGTGTTGGCCGGGGGGGTGTCCCTGTGCCGGTGCAGGGACCTTGCAGCTGTCTGGCATTTTCCTTCCCTCTGCTGCCCATCTTTTCTGCTTTTGCTGCAAATTCCCTCCCTCGCCAAAATGCAGCAAGTGACCCCCTAGCCCCACCCCCCCTCCCAGCAGAGCAAGGGATCCCCACTCATTCCTTGCATGCCCCCCCTCTGCACACAATGCACCCCACTCTTCAGTCGTGTCTGCCCGGTGCAATTATCCTGGAGGGCGGAGTGGCTGCCGTGCAGCCTGGCGGGGGTCTCTGTAATTTCAGCTGCAGATCAGAGGCACTGGGTAATGCAATTAGGCTTCCCTGGCAGGCGGCGCAGGGCTCTGATGCCTCTCCCTCTCTGTACACACTGCTGCTCCCCACCCCCCTGCATTTTAATAGGCCTCAGCTGTGGTGGGGCAGGCAGTCATGAATTGTCTGGTGTCCTGCTTCTTCCAGTCACAGGGACATGGGTGATGCTGGAGAAGCAGCCCTGGCTCCTGGGGTGTGTCTGGGACAGGCCTGTGCAGGGCCGAGCAGGGGTTGGGGGCGGTATGGGCAGAGTGCAGCCACGCTTGC
Source organism: Aptenodytes patagonicus (assembly GCF_965638725.1). Taxonomy (NCBI): domain Eukaryota; kingdom Metazoa; phylum Chordata; class Aves; order Sphenisciformes; family Spheniscidae; genus Aptenodytes; species Aptenodytes patagonicus. The sequence continues at coordinate 2,950,913 of NC_134975.1, forward strand.
TTCTGGGCACAGCTGGGGGCATGGCAGATGGGGGGGCATGGTGCCGAAGGGGCACGTGGTGCCGGAGGGGTGCATTGCCACAGAAGGGATGCAGGGGTGCAGGAGGGGTAGACACAGAAGGGTGCATGTGGACAGGCAGGAGGATGCATGAGGGGCAGCAGGCAGGAGGATGAGCAAGGGGGTGGCAGGCACAGCTCGTGCAGTCTCTGCCCTCTTTCCCCCAGGCAGTGTGTGCTGGGGGCCACATGGCCAAGACCCTGGGGTACCTGGAGCTGGGCACCTCTGGCCTCCTCAAGGATGTCCCCTACGGAACCCTGAAGCCCCCAGTGCTCAACCCCAGGCGGCTGATTCCGGCCGAGCCCCCCCGGGGTGTGGGGACACCCTCGGGCGCCGCATGGATCCCCTGGGACTGGCAGAAGAACCAGACAGCGGGGGAGCTGCCAAGCCCCCGTGCCCGGCGCAAGCCCTCACTCAAGTCCAGCCGCACCAAGAAGATCTTTGGCTGGGGAGACTTCTACTTCAACATCAAGACACTGAAGTTCAGCCTGCTGGTGACAGGGAAGATCGTCGACCACATCAACGGGACCTTCAGTGTCTACTTCCGCCACAACTCCTCCAGCCTGGGCAATGTCTCAGTCAGCATCGTGCCCCCCTCCAAGGCGGTGGGCTTCGAGGTGCTGGTGCCAGCCCCCCCGCCGCTCCCCCGCCCGCCCCCCCAGCAGAGCACCCTGCCTGAGGGGCGCCCAGCCAAGGCCCTCAACTGTCACGTGGAGTACGAGAAGACCAACCGGGCACGGAAGAACAAGCCCTGCCTGTATGACCCCTCCAAGGTGTGCTTCACCGAGCACATGCAGAGCCATGCTGCCTGGCTCTGCGCCAAGCCCTTCAAGGTCATCTGCATCTTCATCTCCTTCCTCAGCATCGACTACAAGCTGGTCCAGAAGGTCTGCCCCGACTACAACTTCCAGCACGACAACCCCTACTTTGGCTGATGCCTGTGGGAAGGGGCAGCAGGCGCTGGAGCTGGAGGCAGATGGGGGCCGGGGGCTCCTGCACCCCGTGCTGGCTGCACGGCGCCCCCCCATCGCCCCTGCACCGGCCCCTCCTTCATCGCTGCAGCACCTCCCTGGGGCACGGGTGCAGGGCCAGGGACAGCCCGCCCAGGGCATGGCCGGCACAGGGGGTCCCGGCCCCACCGCCCACCGTGCGACAGCGGTCCCATCCCTGTGGCTGGGCGGGGGGTGCAGGCACGGAGCCTGGCCCCCCACCCCCCACCGGGGGCTGGGCTGGGGTCCCCGGGAGCGTGTGGGTGAGTCGGAGGGTACAGCCCCATGCGATGGCATCGGCTGGGCATGTGTCACCTCCAGGGCGGGCACAGGCACGGTTGTAGCAGGGGGGTTTTGCCACGTGCTGGTAGGTCACGATGCTCGGGAGAGCTCAGGCTTCACCCCATGCACTGGGGGGGGGGGGGGCCTTTGTCTTTCTGCAGCCGTGGGAGATGTGCATGCGTGTGCATGTGGACACGTGTGCACACCAGTCTGTGCATGTGAGGGCACCTGTCCACGTATTTTGGAGCCCCCCCCCCGGCCATTGGCCCCTCCCAGGCTGCGGCAGCGTTGGGGCACCAAATCAAGCCCTTGGTGCCCTATGGAGCCCCCTCCCCCCCACTGGCGAGGACCCTGCCCAGATTCGCTGCCCCTCACCTAGATTTGCAGCCCCCCGGCTGCTGCCCACCACCCGCCACCATGCCGTGAAGAAGTGCCACGCCAGGGGCAGGGACCTTGGGGTCCCTGTCCCCAAGCGGGCACGGCCCTTGCTGGGGGCTTCCATCATCCTGGCTCTGGGCAGGGGCTTCTTCATATTTTTTTAAGAAAATTAAAATGGGAAAAAAGTGGAAAATAAAGAAAAACATTGGAAAAAAATGGAAAAGTGGTGGAGTGTGCTGATCCCATACCCCCACGGCGGAGCCCACCGTCCTCCCACTCTCCCCGGGATGGAGGGAGGGGTGGGGAGCAAGGGGGGACTGGGGCAGGGGTGGGGGCGCGGGGGGAAGAGGGAGGGATAGGGGTGCGGACGGCGCCGGGATCGGGGTGCCCCCGGCTGAGGGGGGGGGCGGGGGGGGCGGACCTCCAGTTTCCCGTCGGGCCCCGCGGTGCCAGCAGCCCCTTGGCCCCGCCCCGCCCCGGCAGCGCTCGCGCGGCGTCGGCGGGGCCGGGGCGGGGCCGGGCAGGGACCGGGACCGGGGCCGGGACCGGGGCCGGGACCCGGCCGGGACCCGCCTGGAGCGCGGACCGCGGACCGCGATGTGGCCGCTCCGCCTAGGCAGGGTGAGTCTCGGAGCTGGGAGGGGGGGGGTCCCGGTGCCCGGGGAGTACCGGTGCCCGGGAAGTGCTGGTGCCCACAGGCGGCCCCAGTACCCGGGGGAGTCTCGGTACCCGAGGGAGTCCCGGTGGTCGCAGGGTGTCCCGGTGGTCGCAGGGTGTCCCGGTCCCCGGGGTGTTCCGGTGCTCGCAGGAGTACCGGTGCCCGGGGGGGGTCCGGGTGCCCGCGGGGGGTCCCGGTGCCCGGGGGGTCGCTCCCTGCGTACCCGTTTTTCCTGGCCCCCCGCCAGCCCCAGCGCCCCTTTGCAGCCGGGGGTGCAGCTCCTGCCCGGCCGGTTTCGGGAAGCGGCGCCCGGTCCCGGCCCCCCCCCCCGCGACTGGGCAGCGGCACCCTCGGCCCGGCCCCCACCCCCGCGGACTTTGCGTCCGTCCCAAAGTCCACGGGCCGGGGCAGCCACTGCCACCGGCCTTGGCCCCTGCCCGGCGACCGCTGCCCCGTGGGTGATGCAATGGGGTGGCGGCGGTTACATCATCCGCGACCGGGCACCGGGCACCGCCGGCAGGGCGAAGAGGGCGGGACACAGTGCCCCTTTCGTGCCTCCCGGGCTGAGGGGAGCAGTGAGGGCCCACTGCACAACGGGGGGGCCCACGCGGGGTGGCTGAGGGTCTGGCCATCCTGCCTGGGCATGCACACATGCACATGCGTGTGCAGCTCTGCTGCGCACGTGCTCTGCACCCGCAGTGGGTTTGGCTGCTCTTCCTGCTGCCTCCAGCTCTCAGCAGAGGCAAGATGCTCCTGCTCTGGCCGTGGGCCCGGGAGACGATGTGGGGGGTCCCCATGTGCCTTGTGGGGACCTTGGGGGTCCCCATGTGCCCACCCTGGGGGATGACACCGGTGGCTGAAGACGGAACACCAGAGTCTTGCTTCTGGCGCTGTCACCTGCTGTTCCAGGGGCACTTCGGGGGTAAGGGGGCCTGGCACCTGCCTGTGCAGGGTCACAGCCTGTCTGCCCTGCCTCTCCTGCACAGGCCCTGCAGCGATGTGGTGGCCAGGTGGCCACTGGCAGCCAGCGGGCGCAACATGGCACCGCCGTGGCAGCTGCCACCGGGCACATGCCTGGCTGGACAGGGCAGGAGAGTCTGGCTGAGAGCGACCCTGAGATGTGGACCCTAGTCCAGAAGGAGAAGGATCGGCAGTGCCGGGGGCTGGAGCTCATCGCCTCTGAGGTGGGATGCAGGGTGCTTGGGGCAGGGGGTGGTGATGGTCCTGGGGGACCCCTGCTCAGGTGGGAGCTCTGCTGCTCTGTCTCTGACCACCCTTTTTCCCCAGAATTTCTGCAGCCGGGCAGCACTGGAAGCCCTGGGCTCCTGCCTCAACAACAAGTACTCGGAGGGGTACCCTGGCAAGAGGTAAAGAGGGGGAGCAGGTTCTGGGGGGTGGGAGGGCACCGGTGGCATTGGGGGTCCTCCTGCAGCTGGCATTCAGCTGCAAGAAAGGTTAAGGGGAGCCCCGGGGCAGAAGCGGGTGCTTCCGAGGGGTGGCTGTCCTCTCCACCGAGGTGTCCTGTGGGGCAGGGTGGGAGGCTGTGGGGCTGGTGGGGGGAAGGTCCTCTGTAACCATCTCTCTTCTCCTCCAGGTACTATGGGGGAGCCGAGGTGGTGGACCAGATCGAGCTGCTGTGCGAGCAGCGGGCTCTGGAGGCGTTTGACCTGGATCCTGTCCGCTGGGGTGTCAACGTTCAGCCCTACTCGGGGTCACCAGCCAACTTCGCAGCCTACACAGCCCTGCTGCAGCCCCACGACCGCCTGATGGGGCTGGACCTGCCTGATGGGGGCCAGTATGTAGTGGGGTGGGGCAGCCTGGAGCCTGCTGCCTCCCTGGGGGCTCGGCCTGATCCTGTGCCTCTGCCTTCCCCTGCAGCCTCACACATGGGTACATGTCGGACATAAAGAGAATCTCAGCAACATCCATCTTCTTCGAGTCAATGCCCTACAAACTTGACGTAAGCCAAGGGGGGCAGGTTTCTGGGGGAAGGGGGGATCTGCCGGCTGAGCTGTTGATCCCTGCGGTGCCCCTGGGGTGCCCGAGCTGCTCTGCCATCCCCTGCCCTACCTTCCCCATGTCCCAACCACGTCCCGGTGCCATGGGGTGCTTGGGAGCTGCCTGTGGTTCAGCCAAACATGCTGTGCTCAGAGCTGGGGGGCAGGGAGGTGCATGTGCCTCGGCAAGCTGTCCATCTGTCCATCCCCCGCAGCCAGCCACAGGGCTGATTGACTACGACCAGCTGGAGGTGACGGCACGGCTCTTCCGTCCTCGTCTCATCATCGCCGGCACCAGTGCGTACGCCCGCCTTATCGACTATGCTCGCATGAAGAAGGTACAGGGCGGCAGGCTCTGTCCTGGGTGACAGGACCTCTCGCGCCTGTGACGGCTCGAGGGCAGTCGCACCCCACTCATGGCCACGGGGATAGGGACAGCCCATGACTCCCTGTGCCCTGTGTCCCCAGGTGTGCGAGGAGGTGAAGGCGTACCTGCTGGCGGACATGGCGCACATCAGCGGGCTGGTGGCAGCCAAGGCCATCCCTTCGCCCTTTGAGCACGCGGACCTGGTCACTAGCACCACACACAAGACCCTGCGCGGTGCCAGGTGAGGCTGCGTCCTGCCACCCCTTCCCCAGGGAGGATGCCTGCCCACAGCAGGGGAGCGCAAAGCAGAGGTTGCGTTTCATGCTCTGGCTGGGGCCAGAGCTGAGCAGGAAGGACCCACAGGAGGGTCGTAGCGGTGTCGGCACTGCCCTGTGGTGCAAGGGGGTCAAGCCCCCACCATGGGGCAATGGTGGGCAGGTGGGAGGAGCAGTGCCAGCTCTCTCTTGTCGCCAGGTCAGGACTGATCTTCTACCGCAAGGGTGTGCGCTCAGTGGATAAGAAGACAGGCAAGGAGATGCTTTATGACCTGGAGGATAGGGTCAACTTTGCTGTCTTCCCCTCCCTGCAAGGGGGGCCCCACAACCACGCCATCGCTGCCGTGGCCGTGGCCCTCAAACAGGTCTGTGCCAGGGCAGTGGGCTCCGGGCTGGGGGTGACCCAGGCCCTGTGCTGATGTGGTCTCCCTGCTGCCAGGCCAGCTCGCCAGCTTTCAGCCAGTACTGCCAGCAGGTACTGAAGAATGCCAAAGCCATGGCACAGGCCCTGCTCCAGCGTGGGTATACCCTGGTGTCAGGTAATGCCTCCTTCCCCCCGCTTTTGGGGACAAGGAGGGATGAAGCTGTGGTAGATTGCAAGTGGCACTGCTCGGTCTCAGTGTCCCTAGGCAGCAGTGGGGAGCATGGGTAGGTTTGGGGGCAGAGGAGGGGGTGCAAGGCAGAACACGGCTTGGGAGGCGGCACGGGTGAGGAGAGGGGGTGGCTGAGGGTGCTCGGGGCTGGTTGTCGCTCCTCACCCCTTTCCCTTGCTCCCCAGGTGGCACCGACAACCACCTGGTGCTGGTGGACCTGCGGCCCAAGGGCATCGACGGCGCGCGGGCTGAGCGGGTGCTGGAGCTTGTCTCCATCACTGCCAACAAGAACACGTGCCCGGGGGACAAGAGCGCGCTCACGCCAGGGGGGCTACGCCTGGGTGAGGGATGCGGCCTGCTCAGGGGGGGTCTTTCTGCCTCCATCCAGCCCCTTCTCTGGGGGGGGAGCGGTTTCCCAGGCTTTCACCCTGGGTCATCCCCCCTCTGTTTCACTCCTCTGAGGACTCCACATGGGAATTTGGAGCTAGTTTCTGGCTCGGAGAGGGGCATGGGACCCCATGGGGGCTGGGACCTGGGGAGCCCCTTGGTGGGATTGGCTTCTGCAGATGGTGCCCCCGAGCAGCTCCCGGCCCTGATGGGCTCTATCCCCCAGGTGCCCCTGCGCTGACCTCCCGCCACTTCCGCGAAGAGGATTTCCAGAAAGTCGTAGCTTTCATTGACGAGGGCATCATGCTGGCCCTGGATGTCAAGAACAAAACCAGTGAGTGAGCGGGGCCCCTGTCTCCCCCATTCCTTGGTGCCAGTTGGCGCCTCTCCATTTGGGGTGTAAGGACTGCATCCTGAGCTGGTGCCAGCCTCCCCCCCTTGCCTGGGCTGCTGTAATGTCCCCCCACCCTTCTCACTGGCTCCCCCTCCACCCCCAGGCAAGCTCCAGGAGTTCAAGACCTTCTTGCTGCAGGATGCGGAGATGCAGCGCCGCTTGGCTGACCTGCGCCAGCGCGTGGAGACCTTTGCTCGTGCCTTCCCCATGCCTGGCTTCAGTGACCACTGAGCGGGGACTCTCGCCCCTCCTGCTGGGCCAGGAATACCTGGGGGCAGGGGGAGGCTTAAAACCACCCTCTGCATTTCCCCATTCCCCTTCGTCCCCCACCAGCACCTTTGGGATCAGGCACTCCCTCCTGGGGGTGGGGGGCGGCCCACCCCCATCATGCTCTCAGTGTTAGGGTACAGAGACATCCCCCCCCCCCCCCCGACCTTGATGGGGGGAGGGACCAGTCCTTGCTCCAGCCTTGTCCCCTCTGTCCAAACAAGTCTTGCACTTTTCTATGGGGGGGGGTGTGTGTGTGTGTGTGTGCTAATAAAAGTGGGGGTAGAGCCTGCCTGTGCAGAGGTGTGTGGGTGCTGAGCGGGGGGGGGGGGAGAGGTTGGTGACAAGGTGGTGTGGGGGGCAGTGTCCTTGGGGCCCCTCAGCACCGTGTGCCAGGGCACTGTGGGTGGATGTGGGGCCCTGACCCCTGGGTCCTGCTGTCCACGATCATGCCTCAGTGTCCCTACCCCTTCTCCTCCACTGTGGTGCTTCACCCAGCGGGCTTGGGGGGGGAGCTGGGGGTGGGGGGGGTGGGGGGTGACTGAGCCCCAGAGCGAGATGGATACAGTGGGGGGTGGCAGCCCAGGCTGCCCTCCCTGCTGTCATGCTGCTGCAGGGTGCAAAGCTGCCAACAAGACCCCTTTGTCCCCTTGCTCCCCGCAGCACTACCCAGCTGGAGGTAGCCCAGCCACTGGCAGGCCAGGCAGCTGCCTGCTCCCCAGCACGTCCCAGTCTCCTGGGTCATCTGTTCTGTATTTACTGGCTGTGAATTCCCCCACACGGACTTAGCCAAACCAAACAGCACCAGGCAGGACTCCCCTGCCTCTGGCAAAGGCCAGGCCCCTGCCCCATGGCACGTAGCCCTGGGGGAGCAGGAGCTCCCCACGTATGCAGGACACACATGAAGCTACATGCATGTGTGTGTGTGACACCCCTCCATCCCACCTGGCTCTTTTCCTCTCTGGAGGGGCTGGGTCAGGACCAGGGTGGTCCCTGGGCAGCCCCCAGGGCCCTGCAGCATGGGAAAGCGGAAATGTGTCACCCAGAGGCCATGAACTGCAGCTTCCAGCAGGACATGAGCCCCCACCCCAGCCTTCACGGGGGGGGGGTGTGTGGGGGGTGTGGTGTTGAATGTCTCCTATGTTTATGGGCCTGGGAAACAGCATACATAATCCATTTTGCTGCCCCGCCCCCCCCCCCCCCCCCAATAATTTATTACTGTCCTACGAGTTTAATGCAGGCGAGACGTGATGGCGAGCAGGGCGGCAGGGCGCAGGAGTGCTGGTGGTCACATTGCTCCTAGAGTGATGTAGTTTATTGTGGGAGGGGTGCAGCCCCATGGTTTGGGGGTGCTGAGGAAGCAGTCAGGCCTGTGTGCACGGTGACCTGTCGCAGAGCCATAGGGCAGGTGAGAGCTGGGAGGGCTGATGGGGGCTGCAGCAGTGCTGCCGGGGGGGTGGGCATGCTCTTCCCTGCCCCAGCACGGCAGCACATTCCCGGGGCAGCTCAGAAATTGGGACGGTCCTTCTTGAGGCTCTTGTAGTCAGTGGAAACTGCCAGAAACTGGAGAAGGGAGGGACCTGAGAGGGGGTTGTGTCCCCCATGGCCATCACTGAAGTCTGGCCTTGGCTGCAGAGTTGGGTGACAGCGTGCCCCTTCCCAACTCTGAGCACAAGGAGCTGGAGGGCTCATGCACTTCTGCCCCAGGGCTGATGCCGCCTCTTCCCCTTCCCCGAGGAAAACGTGATGTCTTACCCTAAACATGGCCATTCCCCCGCCCCAGAGTGCCAGGCTCCAAGTTCACCCAATGCTCACTTTATACTGGTCCGTGGGGTTCAGCTTATTCCAGGGTTCAGGGTTATTTTTTCGATCCCAGCTGCAAGGGGTGATGGGGCCATCAGCACCTGTAAGGAGGGTGGGGGAGACAGGCCCTGCCCCCAATCCCACAGCCCCCTCCCCCCGCCATTTTACCTCCACTAGTGCCCCCAGCCCTGGCTCTCTGCAGAAATAATCCCAGATGTCATCATAGCCACACTCCCCAGTTCTGCTGTAGTTGGCAGGTTGGGGGGCTCTGACTGGGTCCCTCCAGCCCCCCGGGGTGAGAAGCTGGGATGGGGGCTGGGCGGGCTCCCTGCGGGGCTGCTCTCAGAGCACCCCTGCCCAGGCTTGTGCCACAGCCATGGGCTGACTCACCCAAACCGCAACCTGGCTGCCACCCTGGCGCAGCGCTGGCCCACAAGCCGCTGCACCGGCTGTACGTGCAGGGGTGCACGTCTGCCTGCCCCCCCACCCCGGCTCCCCAAGCCGACACCTCTGCAGGCACTGCCCTGCTGCACCCCTGCCTGGAGGGGAGGCTGCCTTCTGGCCTTGGCTGCTTTGCCGCCCTCCCCTTTCCCAAAAGCCTCCCCACCTCCCCCTCATGAGCCCCCAGCTTTCACTCCCTGTTTGGCAGGGGGCGAGCAGGGAAGCTGCTGCCTGCCCTGCCATGCATGCCTGCCATGAGCAAGCAGGGGACACAGCAGCTGTGTGCAGCACTCATGAACGTGCAATGCTTGTGAGTGTGCAAGCCAACTGCACGGGGTGGCTGGTCTTGGTCAGATGAAGCCTTCCCAAAGAGGACGCATCCCGTCCTGTCCCAGGAGAGGTTATAGAAGGCCAGTGAAGCCGTGGGATGGGTCCCTGGAGAGAGCAGTTCACATCTCCCCCTCTCTCGTCCCCCCTGCAATCCGCTGGTGTTGGCCAAGAGCAGAATTTTCCATCTGGGAAGATGCATGCGCACGCGTGTGTGTGTGCATGTTGGGGGATGGGGGGGATGGGGGGGCTGTGCTGCAAATGCAGACCCCTGGAGCTGTTTAATAGCATTAATGTGCTGTGGGGGTGCTGCTGTTGTTTTACCCTCCTCACACACACACGCACACCCCAGCGCTTCTACCATCAAAGACAAGGTGCCTGGATCTGCTAATTGCTGAGCTAAGTACCCTGGGCAGCTGGTGTCAAATTAAATCAATGAGCATTTTACCAGGAGCAAACAAATATTAGATAGGCATTAGACAGCGTGGGGCTGCAGGGACCGTGGGCCACTGAGTTACAAGGGGGGAAAAAAAAAGAAACCCAAACAACCAGCCTCATGTGCCACAGCATGCCTGTCTGTCCTGTGCCAATCCATTCACCCTCTATTCCTCATCAATCCATCCTCACGCCTTGTCTCCCTCTCCATTGTCTCCATCGCCATTCATCCTTGCAGTTTTTATGTCTGTCCATCCCTCCCTCGCTCTCCCCATTGCTTCTCCAACCGTCCCATTCCTCTGTCAATCCATCCCTCCCCACAGTCTTTCCCCCCCTCCATCAGTCACATACTGCTTTTATCTGCCTCGTCATCCACCCATCCATCCCGCTCACTCTGTCATCCCCGTAACCTCTCTGCGTCTCTCTCCTGCCTGCCCCCAGTTTCACAGCAGCTGGTGCAGTGCCCAGAGCAGCAGGTTGAAGGGGCCCTTGTCCCCCCCCATTCCCAAGCAAGGAGAGGGCAGATGGTGCCCTAGCTTCCCCCACCCCCCTCCGAGCACCTCTGCACCTGGGTTTGGCTATCCCCCCTGCCCTCACACTGCTCACCATGAAGGCATCAGAGTGCATCCAGGTGCCTTGTGCACCCCAGCGCCCGCCCCCTGCACCCGGGCATCAGCCCCCTCAGCTCCAGGGGCATGGGGTGAGTGCCCAAGGGGTGCCCAAGGGCACCCTGACCCATACCTGACGTCCGGGCTGTACAGGGCCAGCCTCAGCAAGTACAGGACAGCACTGCCCAGGCCGACACTGATGAAGCCAATGAGGGGAATGAGCTGCAGAGAGAGACAGAGAGAGAAATGAAAAATACCATAATAAAATGAATATTTATCAGGCCAACTGGAGAGTGAAAGGGAGAGCTGACACACCGGGAGATTTACAGGGGAAATATGGCAGAGCAATCCTGTAGCTGGGCTGCAGTACACAGTGTAGCTGTCAGCTTGAGTGACTGAATTAAAAGAGGGAGAGAAAAATCGGCTCATGTTGGAGAGGAATTGGATTTGGAATGAGAAATCATTTCCCCCCCCTGCCTGCTGCTGCCCGGCGCTGGCTGGCACGGCCACAGGTGAGGGCCCAGGTGGCCCGGGGGCCCCATTGCCAGCGTGCATGGTGCTCCCAGTCAGGGGCTGAGCCTTCGCTAACAATTCCTCCCCGAGGGACTTGGTCCCTGCCCAGCACAGGGCTGCAGCCTGGGCAGGGTTTGGCCCTGAGCCATGCTGCCCACCTCGGGCAGGCTCTCCGTCCCCCCCGCAGCTGCCCCCCCCGGCCCTGCACCCCTCCGCACCATCTCCCAATGGAGAACGAGATGAGGAAGGTTCAGTTTGTCTTCCCCTGCGCCTACAGCAGGGATGGACTGGGACATGCTGGGTCCAGGCGTCACACCAGTGGTCAAGCAGCTGGGTCCAGAGCATGTCTCAGGGATGTGGTGACAGTGCAGCGGGGGGGGGGGCACTCAGTGACCCCCCAGGAGGTGCCCCAGCCCTGCAGCGGGCATCCCTGCAAGCAGGAGGTCCCTTCACCCCCTTCTGTGCGCACAGGAGCTTTCATCGTGCCTTTGCAGGGCGACCAGCTCCATCTTCTCGTCTCCACTCCCCCCCCCCTCCACTCACACTGCCAATCCCCCAGTGCCTGGGGGGACACGGCCTCAATCGTAGCCGAGATGAGGCTGCTTTGACCTCCCCCAAATTGCTGTGGCCTCTGCACCGGGGAAGACGGTCTGAGCGTAATGAACCTCCCACCAACCCATGCCCCTGGGAAGGCAAACACGGCTGGCGCCTCGCAGTGCCCATTAGTGCGGAGCAGGGAGCGGGGGCCGGCGGCACCACAAAAGCCATGCGCACCGCACAGTTCACATTGCCAGCACCTGAGCGCCTGGGTTATATTTGCAGTTCTGCTTGGCAGCTTGAACTCTTAGCAAGTGTCTCCAAACCCCCACCTGACCACCCACTGCACAGTGACTCAGTTTCCCCACTTGGATGAGACTGGGGACGACGACTCTAAAGCATGAAGAAAAGGGGCTGTCCAAACGCCTCTGTTCTCTGCCAAGCACCTTGATGACCTGCACAGGGAAGGGGTCTTGTGGGGAAGACACCTGGGCAGTCAGATGTGTCCCCCTCCCCAAGCACTTCCTGCCCGGCCTTCGGTCCCCACTGGACCCCCCCCATCCTCTTCCAGTGCCCCCAGCATGGCCCAGTTCCTGCTCAGCAGCGTCCATGCCCAAGCCAAGCAGTGCTCTGTGCTCATGCCAGCTGATCGAGAGCCTGGCAGATGCCAGCGCCAATTCAGGAGGTTAGAGGCATCAGCAGATAATGATCTTTTGCGCCGTGTGCGGCTGGGTGCCAAGAGGATCTGGCAGTAGCCGCTACCCAACCGCACTGGCTAATCAAGACGAACTCCACAGCACCGGGAATTGTGGTGTCTGTTGGAGGAGATTTGGGGCGATGGGTTTGTTTCACCATCTGCTGCTGACGCCTTCTGGGTAATTAATGCCTGGGAAGAATTAAGGGTGGGGGGAGCTGGGGGAATCACTCATGCAGCAGGCAGTGGGGCCTGACCCCCCCCAAGACATGCACAAAAATAAACAAGATGTATTGAGAGCTTGACCTTAAGCGTACAGAGAGTTAAAACGCTGCTTATGTGCATGCAGCGTTTGCCCTTTAACCCCAATTGTGGGGACCTGTTTGGAACGAGGCAGGCGCTGCCTTGCTCCCCAGGACACCCATCTCTGCCAGCAGCTGGGCTGAGCCCCCCCGGCCAGGCACAGTCGGTCCTGGCCGCAGGCCAGCTGCAGCCCCTGCCACCACCCAGCACTTCCAAGTGACCCAGCAGCAAGCTGGTGCCAGCTTTGCCGGAGTGGGGATCTGGCCCTATTCCTACCGCTCTGGCTACAAAAATAGCAGGAAGGAGAAAACAGATGCGTGAAGGTGCTGGGTGAGGCGGGGGCCCTGTGCCTGGATGGGGTGGAACAAGCGCCTCATGCCAGTGTGGACGACCATCCCCTCCCACGGCAGGACCATATGCTGAGGTGAGTGGATGGTGGGACACAGTGCTGGGTTCTGCCCAGTGCCTGAAAGGTGCCCACTGAGCCATGCAGCCCCTGGACCGCCATGCTGGGCAGGTTCTTGTCCTGCTAAAGCTCCTGCGCTTCACCACCATGGTGCTCCACTGGCATGCCTGGGACTTTAATCACTGCCAGGCGGGCAGGCAGCTGGGCATGCTGTGGAGGGAGAGTCTAATGCCAGGTGAAAGTGCTGATGTACCTGCCTGGCATGAGCTGCAGCTGATCACATGTAATGGATGACATGTCAAAAATTGCCCCAGCAACCTCTGCCGGCAATAGTCCCGCTTTAATGGCGCCAGGCACATGCCAGGCACTTCACGTACAGGCACCCAGGACCACCTCCCCTTTACATGTACTGTTTGGGGGCCTCTCTGTGTCTCCCAAGTCACACACAGTCCTCTGTCAGCTGGGGAAACCGTGGCAGGCATGAACAGAAAAGCCCCAAATCCCCCTGTTCTGCATGCAGAAACACACAGTAGTGCCATGAAGATAGTGCAGGAGCCCTGGCCTGTGCTGTCCATCCATCTGCTCTCACCGAGGATGTGAAAAGCACCCAGGCATCCTGGCTGCCCATGCCCTCCATGCTGGCAGTGCGCAGGCACCCACCTTTCCCCGGAAAAGCCCAGCCCCAGGGTGCCTCCTCCTCCAGGCCTGGACTCCCCTCCCCTGCCCTCCCCTGCCGGTGAGCCAGGCGTCCGGATGCTCAGCCATGGCTCATCATCCTTTCCAGCCTGGCTGCTCTACCCCTGCCAAACCCAACTGCCAACAGCTTATGTGACTTTCAGCCCGGCGCTTGCAGCTCATTAACCCTCCCCAGGCCACCAGCCCCTGCCAGATCCCCCCACACTGAGCAGGGGGGACAGGTGAGGGGGAGCTGGGGACCCTCTGACAAGGGTCAGGTCCCTGCTGTAGGAGGGGATCCAGCCCAGCAGCAAAAGAGACCCATCCTGGCAGGGCAGGGACACTTGCCCAGCTGCCGCCATCTTGGCAGGTAGTTGTAGTTTATGAGGGTTTAAGCAGCTTTGTACACAAAACCCTCAGCTTGAAATTTTGACGGCAAGGGACAGGGACAGCTCTGAGCTGAAAGGATGGGAGTTGGTGCTTCAAACCTGGGGCTGCCGGGGTGAGTGGGGAGGGTGCTCGATTTCCACCCCCCCACCCCCCCAAAAAAACAGATGCCCCCAGAGCAAGGGTGTAGCAGGGGGGAGGACACGGAGCAGCACTCTTCACCCAAGCAGCTGCCAGCAGGCATGCCTGTCAGGGTAGGTAAGCCCAGGTGTGTATAAGAGCCAACGTGCCCGAAGCCCAGCCTGGCTCAGCGAAGGAGCCCTCTGGCCTCTCAGAAGCACTGGACAGAGGGAGCAGGCCAGGCAGTGCTGGGTGGTCTCACCCCTCCTCAGTAAAGGAGGGCTGGGGACCTCCAGGACCACCCAGCTTACCTGGAGGATGCTGCGAGAGCTGGGAGGACAGTGTGAAGGGGAAGCTGGCAAGCAGGCACAGCCTGGGAAGGCACGGGGAGGGCAGAGGAGCTGGACTGGGAGTCTGAGAAGGGGTTTGGGGAGTGGGAGGAAGACAGGGCTGGAGAAGGACGCAAAGGGCAGAGGAGGGCAGGAGAAGGGTGTGGGGAAACGCAGGGTCTCCGAGGCACGTGGCGAGAGAAGGGCAAGGATGAGCCCGGAGGGATGGGGGCTGCGGGGGGGTCCCTGGGAGGAGGAGAGGGGCAGAGGGATGCAGAGGGATGGGAAAGAATGGGGGGGTCCCTGGAAGGAGGGGGGTATGGGGTGACTCACTCCGGGGTGCCGCTTGACATGCCGTGAGAACATGCCTCCAAGGAGGGGACCCTTCATGGCAAGGGTGTGGGGAAGGTCTGGCTGCGATGGCAGGTTCCCGAGCGCCGTCCGAGGATGGAGGGTGGGCAGGAGATGTGAGGGAGGTGTCTGCAGCAGGGCTGGGAGGGACGGGGCGGGCCGGGATGGGAATCCCGGCCCAGGGACGCTGCAAGCTGGAAGGGGAGAGGGAGGCTGAGGATCACGTCCTGAGCCCTGGCTGCACTCTGCCCCTTCCAGCCTCTCCCGTAGTGAGCCCCGATGACTGGGTTAATGACTAGCTTTGGACGCCTGAGGTCTGCACCCCAGACCGCATTCGTTCCTTGGTTTCCTTCTCTGTACAAGGGACCAGCCTCTTCCCTCCACGTGCAAATCCTTCACAGGTTGCTCCGCACCTTCCTGCCAGGGCGAACGATGAGTCGTGTGATTTGCTATGACAACTTTGCTGATGTTTGCTGCCTCCCCTCAGCGCCCCCCTCCACCCTCCCGTTTATGATAAATGACATAACACCCAATTTACATTTAGCAATGCAAATCTCCCTGGCAGTAACAGATGCTGCTGTGCATATGGAAACCAGCTATTTGTATCCACTGGCTTTTAACAAAAGACTGGGGAGATGGACGGAGTGGGCAGCCAAAAGCAGCAGGCTGGAACTGGGCAGGGACTGGACCCCCCCAACCCTTATCTGGGGTGCGGGTGGTCATTCTCTGGCAGTGGCAAGAGCCAGTGCAGATCGTGTCCGGGGGGCAGCTGGGGACAGAGCATGACGAGGTGGCATACAATGTCACACAGTGTCACACACCTGATGGGCACAGGCCAGTCCCTGTCGAACACCCCTTCCACTGAGGGCTCGCAGCCAAAAGCCAGTGCCCCCCAGTAGACCAGTCTTTGCTCATGCAGATGCATACATGCATGCACACACACATGCACAGGTAGACAACCTACATGCTGACATGTCTGCAGGCACTCGCACATGAACACCTCTATGCATACATGCATGCACACAAGAGCTCTGGCAATTCTTTTTACCGATGACTTGTAAGCCCCTCACTTTGAAGTTTTGGCTTGGAGCACCCGAGGGATTCTCCTCTCTCCCACACATGCCCAGAGCCCCGCTGCTGCCCCCCCAGCCCAACAGTCCAGCCTCCCTCCCCACCTCAGCACCCTCTGCCCGGCACAGCGCAGCCCCGTTGGTGCCACTCCATCCTAACCTCATTTCTTTCAGCAAAGTATAAAAGGACAAAGGGGAGAAACTTCTCTGGAGTGTGTGGAAATAAATAAACAAGGCCTGAATTGCAGCCAGCAGCACCATGTTGAGGCTTTTGTTGATATAATTAGAGTTTTGAAATGGGATTGATTAAGTGCCACTCCCCAAGACAGAGTGCATCCTGCCCTCAGCACAGGCACGTGCATGTCCTTCACTGCGTTCCTCTGTCAACGGCTGCTGCGGCACAAGGACAGTAGTGTGGTGTATGGGGAGGGGGTGTGTGCATAAGGTCACAGCAGAGGTGTGCGGGAAGGGGTTCATGGGGTATGTGCATATGCACATGTGTGTAAGTGGTAGGACTCACATGCAGTGCCATAACCCCTTTGGAGCACAGCACCAAAGCACTGAGCAGGGATCCTAAGAGGGTGTCCGGCAGCATTAGGAGCCCAGGACGTCTGGGGGATCCCGCTCCTGTCACAGCCAGGTCTGCTTTGGAGCAACCTGCATCTCTGCACCCTGGCCCAATGCAAGCTCCTAACTCCCTGCAGACAAGCCCAGGACTCCTCCTAGAGATGCAGTGGGATTCCCTGCCCACAAAGCCCAGCTGCCTCCATGCTCATTAATGATTGTAATTAAGAGACAGTTTAATTCTGTGCCATGCTTCCCTCCTCCGTGGTGATTACAGTGTGTGCCCTGCTGCTCAGGAGCCCCCCTGGGCAGGCTGCCCACAGCCCCACGGGAGCAGCCGTCGTGAGGGGCTCAGCCCTGCAGAGTGCTGGGGGGGGCTCCAGCATGCTCCCCACCCCCTCTGCCCCCCCCCCCCGAGGGAGACGCAATAAACACTAGCAAATAGACACTGCTGGAGCTTCTTCTTTCATGGCTGCCCCTGCCTGGCACCATGCAGATCTGATGGGTCAGCGCTTTTGGGGAAGAACAAGACAGCCCACAAATACTTCCTAGAGAGAAAAGAATTACAGCAGCTGACCTCAGGAAGCATGCATGTGTGTGGACACACACCTGCAAATGCAGTTACACGTACGTGCGCATCTACACAGCTCTGCACTCACACATGCGTGCACAGAGACACACCCCTGCCTGCACAGCTACACATACCTGCACACGCACATGTGCATGGGCACCTGTGCGCACATACATCCGAACAGATGTGCATGGACACATGGACATATACATGCCTTTATGAGCAGATATATGCTTGCACATGTGCGTGCATACAAACATGCATGGCTAGGTGCACACTCACATGTGTGCTGGTGCACTCCCTGGCTCCATACAAGGGCTATGGGGACCTGATCCCGCAGGGTGGGGAGCTGAAAAGACAAATGGGGTGGCGGGGCTGGAGAGAGCCACAGGGCCTTGGTGTCTCCACTTGCAGCTGCTGTGGCGGGTTATTTTACAACCACTCCAAAAATATTATTCAAGATGAAGGAGAATCACGGCTGCTGCGAGCGAGCGCAGTGCTGTCGCGGGGAATTTATCATTCTGAATTGGGTGCCCCCCCCCCCCCCAACACCGCGGTGATGAAGTGCTTCATTAATGGGAGCTGCTGCGTCTTGGGGCTGAACGTGCCTGCACCTGAGCATGCCGTTTCCTCTGGCTCCCAGCCTTGGCACTCGGCCCCCCTGTCCCCACACAGCATCCCCCCCCCCCAGCCACCCAACCAGCCTCCTGGCTCCACACAAACCCCCATTGCATGGGCCACTGCCCCACAGTTCACAGCCTCCCCACAGCCTCCCTGGCCCCACAGCTGGTACCCACTGGTTGTGCCCCCCCAGCCCTGGAAGGAACTGCCCCAAACCCTCCTCTGATGCTGATATGGCATCATCCCTTGCTGCTAAAGGGGACCTTTCCCTCGTTAAGGCTCTGCTCATGTCGAAGCTGTAAATCTCACTGGCTTTTGGCGGGGTGCAATGGAAACCATCATAAAAAATTCATACCAACTAAAGCAAACAAACAATAAACAAACAGCCAATAATTAAATGGTGAATTAACGGGATATATTTCATAGCCCCACAGAGCTGCGCTGCAGGATAAGCCCCAGCACGGGAAGAAGGGGCTGGATCTTGGGAGGACCCGGCCCCTCCTGGAGAGAGAAGGGCATTCCTGGCCCTGCAAGGCTGCTGCCCGGGACCCCTTGCCTGGGCCCCAGCACAACCACACCAGGGGGCACAAGTGGCCACGCAGGGGCTGGTGAGGCTGGGCAGCACTAGCAGCTCCATGAAGGGCATCACATGCCAGCACTATTGTGACATCTCATGATGACTTGCACAGCCAGATAATGGTGGAGCAACCACAGCCCTTCCTCCCTGCCAGACCGCCATGTACACACAGTGCTGGGATTGTCCCACATCCCCTCACTTTGAGCTAGCGTGTGATGTCATGCCCACCCCATAATGTCACTGATCTCTATGACATCACAGTCCCCTCCTTGCTCCTGCTCTGTCTGTAATGTGCCTCTGAGCACACCTGCCTACCAGCACCCAGGGGCTGGCCCTGGCACCATCCATCACGCAGCACGGGCACACAT
The DNA here is from genome assembly GCF_965638725.1 of Aptenodytes patagonicus. Taxonomy (NCBI): domain Eukaryota; kingdom Metazoa; phylum Chordata; class Aves; order Sphenisciformes; family Spheniscidae; genus Aptenodytes; species Aptenodytes patagonicus. The sequence goes on from NC_134975.1 coordinate 2,969,257, forward strand.
CATTTGTAACTGGCACCTTCATTTAAAGGGCTATTACCATCCTAATTCTCCCCATTAATCACAGGGCACTGGGTGATGAGCACCAGGAGAGCCTATCTCTGACCCACAACCACTGCAGGATCGGGGTGGACACCAGCCTAATACCCCAAGACTCGGACACACACACACACCCCCCGCCCTGGTAATGCTGCAAAAGGTGGATGAGATGATGCCCACCCTTGTTCCCGCTGGCTCAGAGAGCCAGTACTCCAGTGCAAGGAACGAGCCGCTCTCCCTTGGCCTTTTCTGGTCCCAGAGCCACCAGCCCAGGCAGCGTGCTGGGTCCTGAGAAAGAAGGGATGTCCCCCACCATGGCCCCATGACCGCAGAGGGCAGGCGCTGCAGGACAGGAGCCCTGGCTGGGGGTTTTGGGGAGGCAGGGGGAGGTCAGCTCTTCCATGGCTGCTGTCACACCAGGAGGCGTTTCCTGGAACCAACCCCACAATTAACCAATGACTTGGCCCTATCCCGCAATATTGATTTTTTTTTTTTTTCCATAATTCTCTGAAGAAAAGCCTAAGCCCAGAGCTGCGATTTTCCAAAGCCTGTTTTATAAATAACTGGGGTCACCAGCTGCCAATTGCTGTAATGCTGCCTTGATACAATTTAATAAACATAATAGCCTCTTCCTTCATTGTGACAAAGATACTGGTGGGGACAGAGCTGCACCGAGCGGAGGAACACACGTCTGAGACACATGCACACATGGCTGAGATGCACACACACGTCTGAGACATGCATGCACGCGGCAGAGACAAGCATGCACACGTCTGAGACATGCATGCACATGGCTGAGACATGGTTGAGATGGGTGCACATGGCTGAGACATGCACACACAGCTGAGACACGCGTGCACATGGCTGAGACGCATGCACGGGGAAAAGCAGGAACACACCCCAGTGCGGGACACGCTGCCTGGCCGCAGCTGCGGGGCCGGGCCCGCCGCCACCGACAGACACGCGCCGTCACCACGCCGGCAGCGCGTGCGAAGGTGTGCGCTCGTGGACGGGCAGCCCCCCAACGCCAGGCACACGTCTGCACGCGCGCGCACGTGCCCGTGGGGCCGCCGTCCCGTGTGGGATTGCCCCGGGGCTTCCGGGAGTCCTGTGGCGCCCTCTCGTGGCCGCGGCGCGGGTCAGGCCGGCGGGGACCGGGACCGCGATCGGGACCGGGGCCGGGCCGGGGCTGTCACCGCTGCTGGGACCGGCCTCGGCAGCCACCGTGTGCCGCGGAACAGCCCGGCAGCGTGGGCGCCAGCAGCGCTGGGACGCGGGCGGAGGGACAGCCCATGGCTCCCGCCGTGCCCCCTGCCTGCTGCCGCCGCTGCTGCCGCCCACCATGCAGGGCCCTGGGAGAGGGCTGGGGGTCACGGACCCTCCTGCAGACACAGCTCTCATGGGACTGCCCACAGAGCCGCTGTGGTCCCAAGTCAGCGAGGTCCAGGGAGCCAGCCCAGTACCAGGGCCAAGGACCCCAAAAGGTCCAAAAGGACCTTGACCTCCTAGGGAGGCACTCGAGACGCTGGGTGCCCCGCCAGAGCTCCAGACATGGAGTGGGGGGCTTCTGTGCTGGGGAGCACCCTCTGCACCACAAGCAGGTCCAGGTCCTGTCTCCCACGTCCTGGGGGCCCGTGCTGAGCCCCCAGCAGCCTTCCCCTTTCCAGCTCCCCATCTCCCTCTCCCAGACC